>NW_025728791.1:0-152990 GCF_021461385.2 Schistocerca piceifrons | reverse complement strand
ATCCCCATTCCCCCTAGTATTGAATACTAATTGATTTTATTTGTTTTTAGAACAAGTGCTTGCTTACATATTGAGTGCCCAATATGGTATTTTCCCCATCATGCAGTAAGCACATTTCCATATGCCTCCATATTCTTCTCAACATATTTTTGAGGCATGTCCAGTGTTATAGTGTGAAGCACCTCCCTTGGTGACTTAGAGATACATGCACCTCGGTGACTTCCCATAAGGAGTTGTCAGGTGTGGTGAGGTCAGGACTCCTTAGTGTCTATTTCAAGGGAGCTGGTGTTGCTGGACAAACCATGACCTATCCACCATCCTGGAAAGTGTTCATTTAGGAACTCTCACAATGCAAGAGTGTAGTGAGGAGATGCTCCCTCTTGCTGCTTCCATATGCGTCCTCAGTTGAGGCATTAACCATCTTTTAACATGTGTAAATAATTTGTGCCATTCGCAGTCCCCTCAAAAAGTATGGTCCAAGCAGATGTGATGTTATCGTTATCCATTTCATTATGTGGGAGGCAGGTTCCTTTCTAGCTCGACTGTGTAATATAGACTTCTCTTGACCGATACAAACAATATTTCTAGAACAAGAGCTGTGATAAATGGAACATTCATCTGAAAATAAAACCTGGGCCATAGTTCACTGTGTTTGGAAACTGACTTAACAAAGCACGGCATGCTAAAATGCGCTCATTCGGGTCTGTATCTGATAACTCATTTATGAATGTCGGTCAAAAGGGTATGAGCTTAAGGCTTCTTTTGTGCCCCCCCCCCCCCCCCCCCCCAAAAGCGATCCCCCATTGTTATCAGTATACAGAGCTCTGAAGCATCTTTACCAGTTGACTTCATAGGAGATTGTTCATTTGAAGCAGGGACTCTGGCACATGTTTCTTTCATGCCTTCTTCCTTCAACACTTCCAAAAGCATAACATGTCTTTCCCAATCCAGAAGTATTGCCCTTCGTGGTGGAGCCCTATTAAATTTTTCCTGGAGTGCTCCCATAATCCATTTCATTGTCTGCCCTGTGTGTTGGCATTCATGCAACCACACACTTGGCCCTAAGTGCTCGTCAGTAGTGTAACTATGACCCCCAACATCTGCCGTGGCTACGAATTAAAACTTGACTGTGACTGCAAAAACCTGTAAACATGAATTTCAACAATTGATAAGAAGTAATGTAGCTACCAACCTGCCTAAAAACATTAAATACTAAACAGGGGTTACAGGGGTATGGGACTTTTCGTGCACCCTGTGTATGCACATTGTAGCTTGCTGCTTCAAACTGGCACTTCTGGAAGCATATAAGGGATTCTTTGTATTCCCCACTTCCACAATCCCCGGTGTGGAGTGCTAAGTTACAATGTATAGATAGTGACTGTATTTATTGTTTATTTTAGTTTGTAAATGGTCTGCCACAGCTATAAAGAATTTCATTGTTTCATCATACACCCAGCAGTTATTGTAGATCCATCATATCTCATTTGTGTGCAGATATTAATTATTGTATGCCTTAAATTTCAATATTTTATTGATGATTTCCTTTAAAAAAGTGAATAGTGCAAAATTTCTACTTTTTCTGATGAGCATTTCTAATTTTGGACCATTTACATGTAGTTTCTTGCCTTGGAATGCTATTTTCTGTGTATGTGGTAACAAGAATGACATTAGATGGTGTTGAATATCTAGAAAAGATGTAACAGAAAATAAATTTATGTGATTTTGTGACCAGTTGATCTAATAATCATACATCTTGTGTAATTTTATGATCAGTTGATCTAATAATCATACACTGTAAGATAATTCCCCATACAATGGCTAGTGATGGCAGTAACTGTTTTGAAAGAAGTTGGAAGACGGTGTATTACTTCATAGCGATTTGCTATCATCTGCTTTGTAATTTGAAGCAAAAAGTATCTTCATTGACTCTATCAATAAATTTAGATAATTTCAAACTTGATTACATACCATACAACATTGCTTTCATGTACAAGTATGTAGGTGCACAGGACATGGTGTTGTCTGTTAGATGAAGTTGCTGCACCAAGGAAGCTGTCAGTACTAGTTGAGGCCTTTTGATTTCAATCAATGCAGCTACTCCCAGCTACTGCACTGGGAGTGTTTGTATATTGTATGATGAAACGGTGAAAAATCCAGGATGGAAAAACAACAGTATTATGAAAAGGATAAATAGCTACTTATTGTATAAGGGAGATGTCAAGTTGCAGACAGGTACAACAAAAAGACTACTAATTTGCCCTTTTGGCCAAAAGGCCTTCTTCTGATGTAGAAAACACATGTACATTCGCTTGATACTGGGACTAGACTGCAGTCAGAGAGAGTGGTCATGTGTATATGAGTAGTGCTTTTGTCCAAAAGCTCAAATATATAGCAGTGTTTTTGTAGTGCCTGTCTATGTTTTAATGACTCCTTTATATGGTGAGTAGCATAATATTGTTGTAGATTGTGTGATTAATATATGTAGTCATTATAACGTCATTGTCCTGTGTGTAGTGGTGTAAAATGCATGGGCAAAAGCCTAAAATTCATAAATGCTCAGGCATTTATGCATTTTAAACATTAATTAATAATTAGTGTTTATAAAAAAAACTTTAATCTGATGTTTTGTATTAGAGGAGCTGATTTCCAACACTGTTTCTGTAGTGGTTGAGTAATAAAGTTGGAAAAGCTGCTTGAGAGTTAGGAGAGAGTTATTAGGGGAAATAAATTGGACTGTAAACATAACTTTTTGTGTCTTTAATGTGATCAGTTTTATCTTCACAGCAGTGCAGTCATACAGAAGTTGATAAAGAGAAGAGCAGAATATAAAACTGTAGTCTGGCTTAGATGCAACTACATCTAACAATAAAGAATTTTTTTCTTCACTGAAAAGGCAGTTTAACATTTAAGAATACATGCCAGCTGTTTAACACATCCAGCAATAATTTTTTTATCAGTAATCATTCTTCAATAATATTCAGAGATTTGACATGGATTATAAAGTGTATTACGTTACCAAAGGACAATGTTATTTTTTTTTATAACTTGACTGTCACTATACAGCTGTTCAACACTGTGTGTGTGTGTGTGTGTGTGTGTGTGTTGTGAGAAGAGCAGAACTGGTAAAAAGAAAAAGGACATTATAGATGTTAGGCAGCTGTCAGCAACATGCACCCTTCCTTGGTACAACAAATTGAAATGCTAGGAAAAAGAAACGTTGCTACTTTCTTCTTTCCTTTCATTCTTATTAATAAAAGCAATGACTTTCAGTATTGAAAGTAACATCTCATCCCTTATTTTAATTGATAAATTATGCATTCTAGCAGTAAAAGCTTTAAAAAGTACTTTTTTATTAATGTTCAGTTTTAGGCATTTAAAAATGCTTTGAGCAAATTCCCAGGCAAATGCCCATTTATAAATGTTCTGCCCACTGATCATTTGCCTGGGCCATATCACTACCTGTGTGTATTATTCCATGGTAATTGCTTTTGCATTCTAGTTACAGATGCACAATATGCCTGCCAAGCTGCCAGATTACCTTCTGATTGAAATGAATCAGCATGTTAGTTGTCAAACTCAGTTGCAAGCTGATCGATTCACTATATATAATATCATCAGCCAGTTAGTGAAGGTATACCCAAATGGTAAGTTGAAAGTTTGAAAATAATCAAGTAACAATATCAATTTAAAATGAAGCAAATAAGACTCTAGTATGATCCTTGTTCTTCCCAGCGAGTTAAACTAATATTAAATTATTTTGTTCCCAGTCCTGTGAGTTTGGCGAAAGAGCTTGATATTTTGATGTTTTTTACACGCAGCACCTTTTGGCAATGTTGAAAGGGTGTTTGTGTTTTCTTTATGAAGGTAGTGCCTGATGTTGGTCCACTTACTCACTCTCACTGTCACTGCCCCTGCTGCTGCTTTGTCTTTTGTCTGAGAGCACATGTTGCTTATTGTGGCCAGTAACAACAACCCCCCCCCCCCCCCCTCCCCTCGTCTCCACAGATCTGAGTTGATAGTTTCCATTTCTATTTAAAGAGGTCATCATTGATCCTAATTATGTTGATTTCCTTTATTATGCTACCCTAAAGTCTAATGACTCTGCTCAGCACTCTGGTCCATTTAAAACTGGTTATATGGCTTTCATCCATGCTGTGATCAGACTGCTGATTTACGTTTCTGCAGGACGCAGTGTTCTGTCTGCCCAGTGGACTGCACCTTGCACTCACATTGAATGCTGTAGACAGCAGGCATGTGGTGAGGTTTCTAATTTTCTGTGGTGGTCGGATGATTGATTTAACATTGCATTTGTTCAGAATCCTTGTGATCTTGGCTTTTGGTGGTCACACATATGTCAGTAACGCCAGGTGCCTTGCTCTCTTCCTGTGTTCCTGTGTTGTTTCAACATTACACATTGTTCATATTGCCTTCTTAATTAGTGTACCAGTGTAGCAATTCCTCTGCAAGACCTGCCACAGGTGTTACAGTTTGGTGTGCAGGCTTTCTTGATCATCCTTGTTTCAAACAGGGTATACAAAGCAACTAACAGTGTAACAGATCAGTTTCCCCCCACTTATGTGGCAGTCTAAAAATACATAGAAGTGTGATGTTAACTGTCAACTTGGCAAAATATACACTCTCCAAATATCTGGCAGAACACCCTGTCCCTTTGTCAAAACACAGTGACCACCACATGAATAGCTTGTACGATTTCATGAAATTGTTGAAGTATATCTGACTCAGCAAGAACATTATTCGCATCGAGCATTTTGAGGAAGTAGCCACTGGGACTGCGTGCCTTCAGCCGAAGCATTTCTGTAGATAAGAAGAATCCTGCATTGTGTGACTACATAGCAGAGTATATATGGTTAAATGTGTTGCACATCTGAACGCTGGCCGTGAGAGCAAAAAATTCACCACAGAAGAAGAGACAGATGGCTGTCTTCCATTCCTTTACATTGGGGCACAGAAAGTACATACAGGAAATTTATGCATATGGATATCTGTATGCATCCAGCTGCCACCATACATCCCAACACTGCATTGTTGTGAGAACTGTTTCATATGACTATAATGTCAATGAGACACTGTTAGAATCACCAGTTCGTACAAGACAAGCTACCACTTATAGAAACAACCGGGTGAAGATACAGGAATTAATAAATTGAAGAGTGGATTTCTTCTTTTTTGATGCAGATGTATCAAAACATTATTCTTGCCACAAAACAACTTTAAACATTTGGCATTGTGTATATCCCATTCAGTTTACATATAGCTTAACGTATGAAAAGAAAAGAACGAAAATATAATATGATTCAACACACACAACAGATTGGATCACCAGATGTCATACAAAATCACACCCCAGACCATAACTCTAGGTGTTGGTCCAGTGTTTAGCATACAGACAGGTTGGTTGCAGGCCCTCAATTGGCATCCTTCTAACCAACACACGGTCATCACTGGCACTGAGGCAGAACCAACTTTCATCAGAACACACCACAGATCTCCATCCTGTCCTCCAAAGAGCTCTCGCTTGACACCACTGATGTTGCAGATGGGAGGTCAATGGAATGCACTCTGCAGATGGTCTGGCTTAGAGCTGTCCTTCAAGTAACTGATCTGTAGCAGTTTGTTGCGTCACTGTGGTGTCAACCGCTACTCAGATTGCTGCTACAGATGCTGTACAATGCACCAGCCACCTTGGTAGTGCCACATGGTCATCCGGACCCTGGTCTTCTTTCGACTTTACATTCTTGTGAGCACCGCACTCAGCAGTTATGTTCAGTGGCTACATTCCTGCCAAATCTTTCTGCAGTATCACAGAAGGAATATCCAGTTTCTCGTAGCCCTATTGCACAACCTTTTTCAGACTCTGTAATTTTGAATGGTTTCTAAGTGTGTGCCATACGGACTGGGAGCCTTCTTGTTCTTTAATTGTTTAATTGCTAATGGTGCCTCCTCTTGGATAACAGGGACAGTAATGGGATCATTTGTGTAGGTATCATCCATTTGTCTACGTAAGCTTGTATGATGTTCCTGGTCATTTGTTATTTCATTGTCAGAGAGAACTTTGTTCATCAGATACTCTGCTGAACATCTCCAACCCTTTTAATATTCCAGTCTGTGTGACTAAGAGTTAACAGCACTGCCAGCATCTTTACCTTGTCTATCTGAAGCGCCTAGAACCGCAGGGCCACACCGGCCGGCAGGCTGCATTCATTTATTGTGTCAACCACGATTTGTCCCCTATTGACTGTTCTATCTGAATGCCATAGCATCGATCACGCAATGATGTCATAAAGTATGAATAGTCTTTTGTCCAGGGAAAATGGTGCTGTGTGTCTTATTTGATCTGCAAAAGGCTCTATGTCACAAGAATACCGTATGTACATGGATGTGAAAATCCAAGATTCTCACCCATGTATAATTACCGCTGTGGCTACGTGCTCAGAATAGACTTGTTTTTTTTTGTGATGTGTAATTCATATTTGCTATTACAATTGCAGCCATACAGAGTGTATATACCCAGGGGCATTTGGGAAAAATACAGAAATTTTTTCATCTGGGAAAAACTTGGGATTTTTTAGAATTCAGAGAATTTTTAATTATTTTAGTTTTCTTTTAAAGGTTTGTAATTTTAACCGGTGAGAACTGATACTCTGGCAATGAAATGTACTGTAGCCCACTACAACAAAATAATATTGAAACAATAAATTATAAACAAGAGAATAACACCAAAATAAAACTTTAGTTGCAAAGAAAATGTGTTACTTATGACAACAGGACACAGTGCACACACAAGTGTCTGCCAGCAGCAAAATGTGTCAAAGGCTTTAGGGCAAAGACCACGCTGTACTTCATAACAGCAAATTGCTTTCGATGAACATGATGTCACATTTTTAATAGTGCATGGGAAAATATTGCAAATGGTGGTTGGAGAAGCATTACTTTCAAAGAAGTTTTCCTTTTCTGCAAGATGATTTATGTTACCTGTGAGAATGTGCAATGAATTTCTTAAATCGTGGAGAGTTTGAGTCTAATTCAAATCTTGACACTTTGAGGACCAACCACTTAGAAATATTTCGGACTCGAAAGACCAGCATTTATGCCATTAGTTAAAATTTTACTGGCACATTTGTGTTTGAAATATCTTAAAGGGTAACAAATGCTATAAAAAGACCTGACTTCAATGATACCTTTGCATATTTTATTCTTGGATAGATTACAAATTATGCACTAAAGATCCCAAAAAAGGTGTAATTGTCCTTCAAACAATAGTTCAAAGTGAGTTCTTGAGTAATTTTACATGTAATTAGCTTCTTTTTTTTTTTTTTTAATGGAAAATTCGAAGTGTTTAACAGGACATGTGTTCAGTGAGGTAACCCATGAAATATTCAGTGTGCAGCCTCAGAAATATTCACGTTCTGCAATTTAAGCTGTGCTCATAGTATCCTGCCTAACCATGTAGTTGTCGGGGGAGGGGGTATTTGATGACCAATATTATAGGTGAAAGCTTAGCTTTTCTTGTAGCTAAACTGTTTGTATATTAATTTAAACCATTAGCTTTTTCTATTTGTATGTTCGTGCTACTTAACATTGATGTTGCTATTGGCGTACTATGTCACGTGTCCTATGCTCTGAATATTGTCTGTCATTGGCTGGCGAGATCATGTGACATGAGTTATGATTGTCTAACAAAAGTGCATTTTGCAACCCAATTTCAATTTCAGTGCTTTGGAAGCTACTGTGCTATATTTTGTGGAATTCATATTTGTACTTTCATAATGTGAAAATATACAGTGTACATGTTGTCGCATAGCAAAAGTCTTTCCAAAACGCATTGTTTTTTGTTGGGTTTTGCTTCCTAAAGTGCCAAGAAGTTTTATGTCATTGTATAAAACCTTTACCATTCAAAGGAGTGCCAAGTTTTACAGCTCCGGGGGAAGAAATGTATTTTCACCCAGGAGAACATGTTTTTTCACCTGGGGAAAGGTGTATTTTCACCCAGGAAAAAAGAGTATTTGTAACTGGGAAATCTGTGAAAAATCTAATTTTTTTATATACATGCTGCCGTGGCTTCTTGGGTCACAGTAATTGTTATGAGATGTTTGGGAAGGCCTGAAAGTTTGCTACTGCACATATATCTCTCTTGGAGACAAATTATGTCTGTCCGTACCTCATTCAGGAGTGTACCCATAACGGAGTTTCACCATTTGTGACAGTGGATAGATACCTTTTCGGTCCTGAAAAGTATCAGCTTGATGGAAGCAATGAGGTTCACCAATCCCAAAACAATTCTGGTATAGGGCAGTGGTGAAAAACTGATGGTTGCCATGCTTTTGGACAGTGATGGCATCATCGTTACTCATTGTTTTTCAAAGGCCACCATGGGCAAAGATGTGAGCTACCAAGATGTTTTGGAGAAGCATTATGAGAAAAATGGCAGGCAAAGGCTGTATGTGTTCTCTTTCACCTGTACAATGTACCAGTTCATCATGGAAATGTAACACAGCAGTTACTTTGTGAAAATAACTTTGAAGTGATTTCTCATGCCTGTTACTCACCTTCTAGTGACTATGGCTTTTTCCAATGATGAAAGACTCCATGGCCACACATTCACCAGTTACGCTACTATTGCATCAGTGACTTTCCAGTGGTTGAAACTGGTTCTTAAAGAAACATTTACAACAGTCATGGAATCACGATGTCAGTGTTGTGAAATGTGTGCATGGCTACAAGTATCTTATTTGAGATGTGATAGAAGTTTCAAAGGTTTTGTGTGACTATTTTGTAGTCTAATGGGGTCTTTTGGACAGCCGAGTAAAATGTTATTGCGTCCATTTGCTGTTAGGATGGGATGCGTGGGCGGTAGTTCCGGGTATTGCAGAATGTGGAACACGGAAAACTTAGTTTTACCATTTATTAATAAAGATGGTGCGACAATGCATCACTGTGCTGAGAGCGATACATGTCCACAACTGGCCGGTCTCAGACTGCTCTTCGTAGCCGGTGGCTGTGTACAAGACACGGCGCACAACTCAGATTGCATTTCCCGTCAGCATTCCACGTGATAAGCACACAGCGCGGCGACTCTGACACTGTCCGCTACAGCCGTACAATTCTGCCGTTACAATCACCCTCCCTCATGAAAATGAGCTACCGAAGGTTGCTCGAGACGACCTCCTGGGCGTCATGCGTTTTTCTCGCCAATGGCGGCATGGGGGGGCACTTCAACATTTATTCTGTTTGCAGACACAGTGATGATGGGCACTGACGAGTGGGCTTTCAGGACAACAATTTCATACATTACATAGGCTGTACATACAAGAGACATCAATAAAAGCACAAAGAACACAACACTGACAATCAAATATGGATTAGCATTATTGGAAGATTCAATAGACTTAATTTTAGTTGCTACTTCTCAGAAATTTAACTCATTATTAGTATTTATTACACTTTCATGGATATGCGCAATTAAATTGTCATCCTCGGGTAAGCTGGACAGGGAATGATTTGCGTAGGTCAGTAAGTATGATTCATTGTAATAAACAGGTAACATCCTTGTTTAAGGGAATTTTGCATCTGCATGAAAGGTGGTTGGTAATACAGAAGGCATTTCAAACAGATCACATGATAAATCACAGTGCGTAACATTCAGAATTAATCGACTACCAGTTAATTTGAATGTGAAAGGTAGTTCAGGTGTGTCAAACGTTTTACAGGTAAATGTGATTTAGAGATTTGAGTTAAATGAATATATTATACCTTCTGAATATCTTTTAAGGAATGGTTGATTAAGATGCATTAAAATTCTAGGGCAATCACTGTGAGGCGGATTGTTCATAAACAAATCTTTCTCACAACTGTACACTCTAGTATCTAAGAATACTGCCGTCTCTGGGCAGATTAGCTTATGACTACGTTTACACTTATGAACATCATGTTCATTCAGGGATACAAAATATCTTTTATCTTTACTGATTAATAAATAATCCTTTACCTGATACATTGCATGAATACCTACTTGGTTCCATTTCACAGGGTAAGTATGAATTTTATACATTTCAAAATTATGTTTGGATCTGGCAATCGGTATAGAAACAATTACAGTTAATTGATCTTCAATCATTAATAGCTTACGTTCAATCAACAGCAACATTTGTAAAAATTGGTCTGGATGCAATAAAACACTATTCAAGCAATCATTGAACTAATTTCTAAGGCTATTCTTAAATTGAGAGCATCAAATTTAGCGTTTGATAAACTGTCAGTAATTCTTAACAATAGGGTGTTTAAATCTAAATGAGCACTCACAGCTTGAAGAAATGCATATAATTCACGGATGGTTGCATTCATTTCACCACGAATTGTGTTAAAATGTGTAATGAACTCTTTCACAATTTGTTCAATAAACAGTGTGTGGTTAGTAACGGTCTTTTACATATTTCATTAGAAAGGTTAATTGAATTTGTGTTAGACTGCTGCTCTAGAGCTAGTATTTTATTCCTGAATTATTCCGTTTGTTGCAGGAATCACATTGTGAAACAAACTCAAATATGTCAGCCTTACGACTTGGCCACCAATACTTTTCAGCTACTTTGATATTCATTGCCTTTTTACCGCAGTGTCCTGATAGTAAGAAATCATGTTGTTCGGTTAGGATTTGCTCTCTCATGCCTCTTAGAATAACTAGGCAATTCCCTTTGTTAGTAACTTTGTACAGCAATCAATCTATTTCTACGGAACGTTGATCATTTTTCCATATTTCGCATTGTGGATCGCCTTCTTGGGCTGCTTTTAATTCCTCCTCACGGCTTATGGTGTCACAAACACGAACCTTACGACTCATCGCATCAGCATTCACATGTTGTTTCCCAGGACGATGGATAACTGTGAATTGGTAAGCGCTCAGTTCTAATGCCCATCTTGTTAGTCTCGAACTGGGATCCTTTAAGCTCAACAGCTATTTAAGTGCGGCATGGTCTGTGATTACAGTGAATTCTCTCCCTGTTAAGAAACATCTGTTTTGTTTGATACCAAAGACCAGAGCACAAAGTTCCTTTTCAGTGGTAGTGTAGTTACATTCCGCCTTATTTAATTGCCGGGAAGCAAATGATACTGGATGTTCTTGACCATCAAATTTTTGGGACAAAATAGCACCAACTGCAAAATTTGAATCATCTGTGGAGAGGATGAAGGGCTTACTGAAATCCGGATAGGCCAAAGCTGGAGCCGTGGTTAGAGCAGTTTTCAGTTTTTCCATTGCATTTTTGCATTCTGTTGACCAATTGAATGTGGCTCCTTTTTTAAGTAATTGTGCCATTGGCCTTGCGATATCTGCATAATGGGCTATGAAGCGATGATAGAAATTCGATAAACCCAAAAATGATTGTAGTTCTTTGAATGTTTGTGGTTCAGGAAAAGTTTTGACAGCTTCAACTAATTTTGGATCAGGGTGGACACCTTCACTGGTTATAACATGTCCAAGGTGCTTCACTTCACTTTGTGCGAAGTGACATTTATCTATTGATAAGGACAAGTTCGCACTTCTGATACGCTCAAATACTGCTGGAAGTCTCTCAGTGTGTTGCCTCATGTTTTCACAAAAAATTATCACATCGTCAAGATATACAAGAGCTTGTGTTGGGGTGAGCCCACATAAAACAGAATCCATTAGGCTTTGGAAGGTAGCTGGGGCGTTACATAGTCCAGGGGCATACTGAGGTATTTGTACGCTCCTGTTGCAGTTACAAATGAAGTTTTTGCTTGATTATCTGGATGCACTGTTAATTGGTGATATCCGCTAGTTAGATTACAGACTGAGAATATGCGACATCTGCCCAGATAGTCCAGGGTTTCTACCAAGTTTGGTAACGGGTAAATGTTTGGTGTGGTGACGGCATTTAAAGCTTGGTAATCAACGCAAAATCGGGACTGTGGTTCGTCCAAAACAGATTTCTTCTTTACTAGGACCACTGGTGATGACCATGGTGGTTCAGCAGGATCTCTTGGTTTAATAATTCCGGCCTCTAGTTGTTCCTTGACCATATCATCGACCAATTCTCTCTGACTGAATGGAATTCGGTAAGGCTTCTGCGTGATTGGTGCTGCATTTCCAGTGTGTATGCTATGCTGAACAAGTGAGTAACAGGCAAATTTGAACGTTCTCTGAAAAGATCTGAATACTCTAACAAAACAGGTGCTAAAATCTTCTGATCATCAGCTGACAAATGTTCAGTCTTCTTCCAAATTTTGTTCTTTAATTCGATTTCATTTTCAGCTCCTTGTTTCAATGTTTCAATATCACTACAAGAATCTGTTTTCGTGACTGCTACATCTGCTGCTTCGTTTGGAATCGGTATTACATCATCTTTATTTATGCTCGACACTTCAGCAACCTTCGTTCCTCTTGGCAAAACGACATCTGTATTGCTCATATTCGTTACTGCAATTAGGACTCTCGCCATGTTCGGCTTCACCATTGTAGCTACCTCTATACTTCGGGCAACATAACGATGCATTGTGGCCAATAATTCACAATTTTCCGACCTTTCGGTCAACAACAGAGCTCCATTTCTGATCAGTGGCAACTTTACTTCAACATGGAATGTCGTTCCTGTTCCTTGCGGTGGCTGAGTAATTTGCACTTCGACTTGGAGGGTTCCAACTGGTGCATCGGTCGGGGTGATCGATCTCTCGACCTCAGAATTTCGGCTCCTTTGAGTGCGACATGAAGAATGATTTTCCAGGTTGTAATTATTACGACCTAGTCTGACGCTTCCTTCTGCGACAAATATCTCTGCCCCATTAGCGGATAAGAAATCAAATCCAAGTACACCATCGTAGCGCGTTTCATTATTAGAAACCACTTGCAGCATTGCTGTGTATTTGTCCTGGCCTAGGCTCAATTCTACGTCAACTTCTCCATAGTTACATAGTTTCCCACCGTTCAGCCCCCACACATTAAACATTGGCAGTATCAACTTGTCCCTTTCGTCTATAGAACACCACATCAATGAGGTCTGTGCTCCCGTGTTGATCAATAATTTAATATTTTTTCCATGATAAACAGCACCTATCATGAAGTCATTATCGAATTGATTTTCAGCTGCACTAACAGGAATCACTGCCTCGGGCAAGGGGCGGACGCTGTGGTGGCACGTACGTCCCTGCACTCATTTAAAGATCTGCTGAGTTGTCTGGTGCTCACATTTGGTTTCTTTTTGTTGCGACAGTTCCTTGCTAAGTGACCCTGTATCCCACAGTTGTGACAGTTCCTGTTCTCCTTACAGTCCTTGCGCTTGTGACCAGGCCTATTGCATCGGTAATATTCCACATTTGAGTTGAACACGCGACATTCTTCTTTTCGCATGTCATTTGGGCATCTCAATGCTTCAACAAAACCAACAGCCACGCGTACTTCTTCTTGAAATGTCTTACAGCGTGTGAATCTGTCTGCTTTGTGTACTTCTTCCCCAAACAACCCATGGATGAATGTGTCAAGTGCTTTCTGATCGGCTTTGAAAAGCTGTATCCGGTTCTCATTTTCGTCCTCTACAAGCTTGTAAGTCTGAGCATTTATGTTTCGGATTCTATCAGTGAATTGCTTGATAGATTTGTCACGCCGCATGATAGATTTGTCACGCCGCATGTGCAAACTATGAAGTTGCTCACGGTAGAATCTGATTGCATTTTTGCGTTTGAACCTCTGAACCACTACGGTTTTAAAATCATTGTATACTTCTGTTTTCACGCAAATCGGCTCCGCGCTAATGAATTTTTGTGCGGCTCCTTGGATTCTCAATTTAGCAACTGCTTGCTTATCTGAATCAGTCCACGAACCCAACAGAGCAGCGCCTTTGAGTTTCCGCAAAAATACTTTCACATCTTCCTCAGGTTTTCCACTGAACACTGGTACAGATGGCAACAGTTAAAAATTCTTTATTGGAACAGAAGTGCCGTCATGTGACAAATCAAATGGGAGGCTACGCTCGCATTTATCTGCTTTTAATTGTTCAGTCTCTCTTCGTAGTTCTTCTATAACGGTTTGGAGATCGACCGTGTTACTCGCGTTTGCGTCTACCATTTTGAATCCAGTCTATACCAGTCACTCAATACAGAAAAATTTAAAATCCATCACTGCCTTTTGTTTTAAGCCAATCTGAGTAGACTAACCTGAATTCCAGCGCTGGATGTCCCCATGTTGTCGGACGATGTCCTTGGCTGCTGCTGCTTGCTGTGTTGTGAAGATGGTCCGATGTTAAGTTCACACTTTGCTGCACTTTTCAGGACTGTAGGTTTTCTGAAAATAATCCCACACCTGGTACTACTTTTCTAACGGGGTCTTTTGAACAGCCGAGTAAAATGTTATTGCGTCCATTTGCTGTTAGGATGGGATGCGTGGCTGGTAGTTCCAGGTAGTGCAGAATGTGGAACACGGAAAACTTAGTGTTACCATTTATTAATAAAGATGGTGTGAAAATGCATTACGCGCGTCTGGTAACCGTCATCACTGTGTCGAGAGTGATACATGTTCGCAACTGGCTGGTCTCAGACTGCTCTTCGTAGCCAGTGGCTGTGTACACGCCTCGGCGCGCGTCTCAGATTGCATTTCTCATCAGCATTCCGTGTGATAAGATCACAGCGCGTCGACTCTGGCGTTGTCTGCTACAGCCGTACAATTCTGACATTACAGTAGAAAAGAAAACCTGAGAACTTAGAATTTGAACCTCCTAGTATCACAGAAATCTTGGAACAAAATGGGATGACTAGTCAGAAATGAAGTTGTAGCAAAAAGAAAATTTATTTTTGATTTGGAATCACTTTTGGAATGTGAATATGGCATGGAACGACAACAAAATTATTTGCAGGGACTAGAGAAGAATTGACGATTTTTCGTTTTTTTACTGAGAAAACTATAGTTTGAGAGTCTTAGATTAGCTGTGATTTGAAAGTTTTAGATTGTTATGGTGAAGTAAATGTGGTTTTTGGGAGATATCACACACTGCTATCCTCTTCATCATGTTTGTAACATACTTTTTCAGTATGACACAGTGGCAAATATTCCAAAATCATATAAACTTTTTGACGATCAAGCGGTGGCAGGAGTACACACATGAAAATGCAGAATCTTTTAGAGCCAGTGGCTCCTTATTTTGTGAGAAGAATTGAAGGAAAAGGAAGAAGAATGAAGGAAAGGGACTGGTGAGGTTTAGAAAGTGGGGAGAGTTGCAGAAAAGTCACCCAAAACCCCAGGTCAGGGGAGACTTATTGGAAGGATGAGAAGGGAAGACTTGACTTTTGTTGCCTGGCAAGTATTCTCTCCTAGTGCATGCAGTGTATACACTGTGTAGGTGATTGCCATATCAGGGGTCTGTGAAACTCTTGCCACAAAGAACTTCCTGATTTGTAATGACTGCGTGAGCTGCTTACAAGGGGTATCTCAGAGTTACCCCAGAAACTTTTTGATTACTAACATCCAAGATGTATCACTTAACCTCCACAGCTCCATAATGACAGTAATATTCATCTGGACACTGAGCCATGGGAAAATTTCAGGTAATGAACCTGCTGACAAAACAGCTAAAGCAGGAACTACAGGAGACAAACATGTACTCAGAGTGTCCGAAACAGATCATTGATTGTAACTGCAATGTCAAATTTTGAAAACATAGGATATGGAGTGACAGATTACAGCACCCCTTGACAAACTGAGAGAAATCAAGGGAAACACCAAGATGTGATATACTTCTCTCCAGACCTCTTGGAAAGATATCATCATACTGTGCCAATTGCGTGTCGGACACTCCAGACGTAACCTACAGCTTTCTTTTGTATCAAGAGACTTCCCTCAGTTTAGCTGTGGTAGTCATCTCAGAATAACCCATATTCTCACAGAGTATGCCCTGTTGACTGATGTGAGAGAGAAAAAAAAGGACTTTATTTACAATGCTAAGTCATCATCAACCATAATCGAAGTAAATACACATCAACAAAAGTAATGAAACATGGCACAAATACATCTTAGGGTTAATGATACCATTTGGAAAAAGTTGTGATAAAAGAGGTTGCTTTACTCTCACTACATAAGAGACTGATGGAAATTGACAGGTAATACATAATGGCAAATAATGTGTCCATAAAAGTTGATAAGCATGAAGTGTACTAGTAATGTCCTGGCAAAATTTGTATCTGTAAATTTTAGGAAGTTCTGGTGATATGTAAATTCAGTTAACAGTACCAAATCTTATATCCAGTCTCTTATGAATGATTCTGGTGGTGAAACTGAAGAGAACTGACATAAATCCAAAATATTAAATTGTACATTAAAAATTTATTTGTAGATGACAATACTACCCACTATACGAATTTGCTCGGATAGCCGCATGTGTTTATCGTGCCAGTTCCAGGATTCGGGCATGTGCAGAGGACCTGGATTGAATCCGCCCAGTGGATTAACAATGAGATGCTGGCCAGTCTGGATGTGGTTTTAGCAGGTTTCCACATCTGACTTGGTAGATACTGGGCTGATACCTAAGTTCCAGCCCAGTTACACGATTTCCAAACATTTTGAAAACAATTGTAATCTTTCACGTGGATAACGCTTCATGTGGGCAGTTGGTAAAGATATGCCCTCCTGGGCATCTGCTATTCTTATGCAGCTGACTTTAATATCAAATTAGTATCCTTTTTGCATTACTGGCATGATGTATAAATCAGTCTGCCTATTTAAGTTTTTTATCATCACTGTAGATTCCTACAGATTCTTAATATTCAGGAACAACTTCATAAGCCATTATTGAATTTATCACATTGACTTTGAGCCCAAACCTATTCTGTGTTGTGGAACCCAGTTACACTGTTGCGGTCCTCTTAATATTTCCAACTGTATCCGCATCAATGCATATATTATTTCAGCCTGAATTATCATGTCATTTCAAATCCTTCAGTGCATTTAATTTTCTGCCCACCTTTTAAGGATTGCTTTTAGTTACAATGGTCCATCTTATATTTTGGGAGGTGGTACTTTCAATCAGTTTGTCAGTAGCTCCGTCCAACTGCTTCATAAAGTGGACCATTTTGGTGCTCATCTGTGAAACCTTGGACAACACGTACCTCTGTGTAACCTGTGGTGAGATGTAAGCATGACGTGATATATAAGGGGTATTCAAAAAAGAAACAAGCCGGAGGCATAATTACGGAAACCAGTACCTGTATGTTAGAAGTATTGACCCTGGCTGTTGAGACACTTATCCACTTTGACACAAGGTGGTGAATGGCTGTCTCATAAAATTCCCGGGGCTGCAATGTTAACCAGTTCTGCATGTACAGCTGGTCGTCGTCGTCCGAGGTGAATTGTTTGCCCCTGAGAGCCATTTTAAGGGAACGAAAAATGGTGTAATCACAGGGAGAGAGGTCTGGACTATATGAAGGGTGGCCAAGAACCTCCCATTTCAGTTTCTGCAGGAGTGCCGTGACTGTGTTGGCTGTATGAGGCTTTGCATTGTCTTGTAGTAGAATGACCCCAAGGGTGAGATTGCCTGGTCATTTCAATTTGATCGCTTGGCGAAGGATGATCAAGGTTTGCGAGTAACGCTGGCTATTCACTGTTGTCCCGTGCTGCAGGTAGTGAATCAGAAGGGGGCCATCTTGGTCAAAGAAGAACGTCAGCATAACCTTTCCTGCATTCATGTGGACGTCGACGCCCATCTGTACGTGTGGAACTGCTTAACATCGCAGCCCCAGGAATTTCAAGAGAGAGCCATTCACCGCTTTGTGTCACATTGGGACAAGTGTCTCAACAGCCAGGGTCAATACTTCTAACATACAGGTACTGGTTTCTGTAATTATGCCTCTGGCTTGTTTCTTTTTGAACACCCCTTGTAATAACCTGACACAAAAAAGGAAATGAGAAGACTAATATTTGCTGATTAATATAATAAGTTGTTTAGGGGAATTAAGTTGTTGATTAATATTTTGCTGTTCTAAGTTAAAACATTGATATGTTGTATTTCAGCACCTTCAGTTAACATCTACCAGTTTATCAATATGTCATCAGACAATCTGGATGTCAGTAGTTCAGAATTTGACTGGCCCTATATTGGACAAGCTGTACATGCTTTATTATAATTGGAAACAAATATGAAATGCATTGTCTTGCCCACAGCTAAGAAAAATCAGTCTTTTCAAGATGTCTTGGAAATTGATATAAAACTGGTTGGACATTAAGGGTTCTGTGGTAGTATTGTCAGGCAGATACATGAAATATAAATTTTGACTATTACAGTTAGTAGAGAAAAAAAAACTTGCAAGCCACTGGAATTTATAAAATGTCTTTGACAAGTTTAAAGCAGGCACAACAAAACAATATTTTTTCATTTAGCAATACATGAGATAAATCACATGTTTTGTGAGTAGCAGCTATATTATAATACTGTGTGTGTGTGTGGGGGGGGGGGGGGGGGGGGCTGCGCTTGCGTGTGTGTATCCGTTTTAATCCAGCCTTTGAAATATGTATTTGTTACTCTTTCTAGATCTTAAGCAACTGGGACCAGACTTCATTTACCAGGTTATTTCAAATATTGATGGTGAAAAGGATCCTCGTAATCTTATGTTCCTGTTTGGAATGATGCCTAATTTTTTGAAGACATTTTCTTTGGGTCACTTGACTGAAGAAATGTTTGATGTTTTTTCGTGCTATTTTCCCGTCGACTTTTATTCTGTAAGTATGAAAAAGAATTATTCTGTAATTTAATTCTAGTAGCATTGATAGACAATAACTTAATCTAACTATTTAATAGTGATTTCACACACATACAGATTTATTATTTTCTTCTTCTGTTATTTGTATTTATTTATTTGGCCTATAGCTTACATCCTTTTTAATAAAAAATGTCTATTATAATGGAAGCAAGATTTCACAAGGAAGCAATTGTTGTTCACTATCACGTTATCCATTTTCCGACGTTCCTCAGTTGCTTCAAAGTTCATGGAAGTGTAGTCTATATTTGCAAAAATAAATAAGTAAATATCCACCTACACAAAGTAAAACACACTGGTACACAAAAAACACATTCACACATAACAAATACCAAACTACACATAGACGCACTACACAAACGAAGGATGAAAGATAAGAACATGACAATGGTTGGTAACACAAACATGCAGTACACAGTGCAAAGTGGAAGTGAAGTGTTGAAACAAATGTGGTTGGAAAAATGCCAAAAATCAGTCTTCTGAAGGATGCACATGGATTGATAACGTCAGAAATTGTGTAACACCAGATGGTAATTTAACCTCATGTAACTGTGTTGCAAAAGTTGTTTCTAACCTGAAAAATAAGGGAGTAACTAGAGAAAATGAACATATTTACAACTACTGTATAACACAAACATGTATTACAGACCACTGAAGATTCTTCACAAATAAAAGAAGTGAAATGTGAATGGCAAAAACCAAACTGCTTTTCATTTAGCTGCAAAGACAGAATACACCTCCCTGAGTTCAGTTCAGTTTTAACATTTGCTTTGTTACATGCCAGACATGTTATGTTATTGGATAAATGATCAAATTCTTTTTTGGTGTCCACTGTCAGGTTTTGAGGCTATATGGTCATGTGTAATCTTAAGCTTTCTTGGTGAATCAGCTGTTTGTATTTCATTTTAGTGCCAAGTGGAGTGCAGTTGTTTACATAACATCATCATCAGGTGATACCTGTAGAATTAATGTTTTCTCTACAGCCTTCTTTATACTCTTAGCACTTCATACCCTTTCCTTCCGCCACTGCCTGGTCACTTCTTGTATCAGGTAGAGGGTGGGGCACACGATCACCAAATGCTTGCTGTGAATTCTGGTCTATCAAAGCTTATGCCACCCCCATCAGGCATGGAAATTGCTCTCAGCCAAAGTTGTGACTTCAGTTGGCTGAGTGCTGGGTCCCATGCTCTACTGGGAGTGAAGTCACTGTCTTGGATTTATTTATACTCCTTTATGACACAGTCCCAAAATGATCAAGTCTATCTCAATATTTCCACTTCAGAACCATGTAATATTCTACAACTGCAAACTTTATGGTTTGCTTAAGTTTGGTGTCTCTTCCGCTTAAGTCTGGTGTCTCTCCCATGCTCCTTGCATTTTTCTTTGACCGTTCGCATCGTCTGCCCGACATAAGCCTTAATGTGTTTGCATGGATTATGGTAGACATCCGGTTTAAGTGGTCCAAGTCATCTTTCTAATCTCTTTGAATTGGTTCTCAAATCTACATTTTTTGTCTTTAGTGTGCCTGTTGTGAAACAGATGGCATCATCATGAGGTGTCCTTTGTCACCAGTTGTAGCAAACTTTTGTATGGAGGATTTCGAAGAGAAAGCTCTGGAAACAGCTACAGTTGAGCCCACATACTTTTTCAGATGTGTTGATGACATGTGGGGTGCAGTCACGCGGGAGCGAAAGATTTCAGGATTTATCCAATACCTAAACTCTCTGCAACACAGCATCAGATTCACTATGGAGGTCGAAGAGAATGGCAAATTCCCATTTTTGGACACCCTAATAAAGTGCAAAGGGGGTGGTACTATAGGACACAGAGTGAATAGAAAATCCAATTCCAGATTTGTACCTCTATATCCCCAGCTGCCATTATCCTTCACCGTGTGATGGTGTACTACTTACATTGGTCCACAGGGCCCATGCAATATTGGATTAAGAATGCCTACCAAGGGAACTCAACCACTTTAAGGATGTATTCACGAGGAATGGATACAGTGAGAGACAAATCCAATATGAATTTGAAGCCATTGTGACTATTCTTCGACCGTGACTGTCTCAATAAATATGTAAAGGTTTTTTTCAATTACTGCTACCAGTCACAAACTTTGTCAACTGTTGTATTACTTATTTATTTAATGATATGTTTTGAGGGAATGCCTCATCTTCAGGCTAAATGGCATTACAAAAACAACTTTACAATAAGGTCATCCTGTGGAAGAAGAGAAAACTTAGTAAGAGGCGATGTCACTTTGGTAGCTGGTCTGATGTTTGCACTAAAATGTTTTGTAACGGTCACTCACTTTGTCCTTCTGGCGTGGCAGTCTCGTTGTGATGCACTGAGGTGTTTCCATTTCCGTAACTCTCTTGGCTTTCTTGGTCTCTGTTCACAAATTTTCACTAACATAACAGTACCTGGAAACACGATCGCAAATCTGTAGTGCACTGGACAAGACGGCGGTCGAAATACGGCTGGTTTTGATTTGACTATCGATTTGGCGATCTTAGTGGTGTCAGATGTTTAGATGTGTTTTGCACGTCTTGTTATCATATTACAGATGTAGATTGACGAAATACATTACAAATTGAGCACTTGTTATAATATTATTGAACACACCATGATATAAACTATTTATTTTTCATATTTCTAAGCTAATGCTGTTTTTTTTTTTTTTTTTTTTAGAACAGCTTGACTATTTAGTGTGACATGACACCTAAATATGGTAACGTTTTGTGCTTGGGTTTTTGGATGTTGTGTGAGGAAGCTGTGTTACATTGTTTGTTGTTATTTTTAGTTGTGTGTTGTGATAGTGTGTGTATTTCATATTCGTGATAGCCATTATTATGTGCAATGTATTTGATAGTGTTCATTTCTGTCTCATAATTGGCAGCATTAAGTGGGAATTTCTGTGCTCTGTTTAAGAAGGATCTGAATGCAGCTTGTTTATCTGAGTTGGGATGTGTGGAAGATTTATTAATGACTGTATACAGAAAACCAACATACACAGAATAACGAGAAATTACAGACTTTAAAAATTCACATTTATTTTCCAACTTCACTACAGTACTCTTAGAATAAAAGATACATAACATGACAGTCGTTTGACTCTAGCCCCAGCAATAGCTTAGAAATATGTAAAATAAATAGTTTGTATCATGGTGTGTTCAATAATATTGTAACAGGTGCTCAGTTTGTAATGTATTTCATCAACCTACATCTGAAATACGATAACAAGACATGCAGAAGTCATGTAAACATCTGACACCACTAAGATCGACAAATTGATAGTCAAATCAAAACCAGCTGTATTTTGACTGCCATCTTGTCCAGTGCACTACAGATTTATGATCGTGTTTCCAGGTACTGCTATGTTAGTGAAAATTTGTGTACAGTGACCAAGAAAGTCAAGAGAGTCACGGAAATGGAAACACTTCAGCGCATCACAACGGGACTGCCACGCCAGAAGGACAAAGTGAGTGACCGTTACAAAACATTTTAGTGCAAACATCAGATCAGCTTCCAAAGTGAAATCGCCTCTTACTAACTTTTCTCTTCTTCCACAGGATGACCACAGCATTTATAAAAAGACTATGTAACATCGGTATCACCCTATTGTAAAGTTGTTTTTGTAGTGCCATTTAGCCTGAAGATGAGGCATTCCCTCGAAACATGTCGCTAAATAAATAAGTAATACAATAGTTGACAAAGTTTGTGACTGGTAGTGGTAATTTAAAAAACTGTTACATATAAATCCAGTATACTTTCAGGCAGAAGGTACAGGCGCAGCAACTAGAACACAATGAGGAGGGTCAGCCATTAGTGTGTTTGCCATTAAGTTGAAGAAGTATCAAACAAAATCAGTAGAATTCTGTCTCAAAGTAACAGTAAGTGCATTTTCTGTCTGTCTTCAAAAATGTATGTAATGTTTGGTACAGTAAAAGATGACTTTGGGCTCCGTAAACCAGGTGTCTACCATACTCCATGCAAATGTGGTAAGGTATACGTTGGGCAGGCTGTGCAAACAGTCGAAGAAAGGGGAAAGGAACACAGGAGACACACTGAACTTAAGCAACAAACAAAATCTGTGGTGCAGAACATTACATCTCGACAGGGGACTCAATGAAATCTGAAGAAATGGAAATGTTGAGACAGACCTCATTGTTTTAGGACTGAGTCCCAAAGAAGACTATTGAAATATAAGCAGCAAATGACCTGATCAACAGAGACAGTGGTTTCACTCTCAGTAGAGCCTGAGACCCAGTGGTGAGCCAACCGAAATCACAATGTCGGTCAAGAGTGACTTCTCTGCCTGATGAGGAGCAACAAAAGCACTCATACTCCACTTACAGATTGTTTATTTACTCGTGCCTGATTCTTGGGATTTGGGTGACAACATCTCTTATGCTCACACAGACCGATCTTGACACAGTGAAAGAAGCTGTTGATTCTCAAAGTTCGAAAATGTGGCCACAAAGGAACAACAGCTGCAAGAAGAGAACAGTAACCATTACCAGTCTCATGGGAAAAGAGATCAATGACACAGTGAAATTTTGTCTGGAAAGGAGACTCAATTTCACACCGTCACTGACTTCTGTACATGTTGCAAATTTCGTCAGTGGTATAGAACAAGTAATTTCCACCCTCCTCAGCAATGATGTGAAAGAGATAAGACTGGAAATATGCTGTTTGCTTACCAGAGCCTTTCCAACAAAGACAAGTATCACAAAAGCTGAAAGAGAAAGCTGCCATTGGAAAATTATGGAATGTTCCTGAAATAGTCTTTCTCCCTCAGACAAAGGAAATGCCATTGTATTAGTTCCAGATACCCTGTGTGCATCCCAGAGCGCCCCCGAGAGCTACAACACCAAGAGGAATTGCTTCTCGACTTTTGGCAAGATCAATGTGTGTGTGTACAATCTTCTTTATTTTACAATTATTATTGCTTACTTTACCTCAAATACGAGGGTGAGTCAAATGAAAACCTTAAATTTGTAACAACAAATCGAAATTTCATGCGGTTATCTTGTAAGGTGGCAAGCGTGCTACAAACACCGTGCAGAATGGTCTGTAGGTGGCAGCGTAGTGCAGATGCATACATACCGTCGCAGTATTAGTATAAAGATGTCCGACCCACTTGTGACTTGCACCAGGGAAGAACAACATTCTGTTATTCGGTTTTTGCGTAGTGAAGGTGTGAAACCTATTGAAAGTCATCGACGAATGAAGGTTCAGTACGGTGATGCATGTTTGTCACAGCAGCAAGTCTACGAATGGAGTAGGAAGTTCGCAAACGGTGTGACTTCAGTGGAAGATGCTCCTCATCCAGGCCAGGCACAACAAGTTGTGACTCCACAGAACATTGCAGCAGTTGAAGCCATAGTGAAGGAAAACCACCGAGTGACATTGAATGACATTGCAGCATGTTTACAGATTAGTCATGGGTCAACACACCACATTGTGCATGATGTGCTCCAGTTTCACAAAGTGTCTGCAAGATTGGTGCCACGGCAGCTGACTCCTGAAATGAGAGAATGGCGTGTTGATGCTTGTGAAGAACTCCTTCAACACTTTGAACAAGAAAGTGATGGCTTCCCTGCAAGAATCGTTACTGGGGCGAAACCTGGGTTCAGTTCCACCAACCGGAAACGAAGAGAGCGAGCAAGGAATGGCGTGATTCCTCATCACCAAAACCAAAGAAGTTTTGAACAGAACCATCAGCAGGGAAGGTTATGCTGACTCTCTTGTGGGACGAAAAAGGTGTCATTTTGGAGCATTACATGCCTAGAGGGACCACTGTCACCAGTGCATCATACACAGATCTAAAAAATCACCTGCCGCCTACAATCAAATCAAAGCAATGTAGATTGCTGTCAGCAGGTGTCCTTTTGCAACATGACACTGCCTTTACAACAGTTGCAACAATCACAGACCTGCATTTTGAGTGTCTTCCTCATCCACCATACCTACCAGACCTTGCCCCAAGTGATTTCCATACGTTTTGACCACTCAAAGATGCAATGGGAGGAAAGCAGTTCCGTTCTGATGAAGAGGTACGCCATGCGGTACATGAGTGGTTGTGCGGACTACCAAAAGAAGTTTTTTCTAAAGGAATTTGAGCACTTTGTAAGTGCTGGAGGACTTGCTTTGAGTGTGGTGGAGATTATGTTGAAAAGTGATACAGCTTTGTACCACTTCTGCACAATAAATAATATTTAAAGAAATAAGCAACATAGATGCACCTATGTACCATCTTAGCAAGCATCTGATGGTTGTATTAAAGAATTTTATGCATTTCATTCAGTGTCTACAGGAACTATGCCTCCATGAACAGGACTTTATGGTGAGCTTTGTTGCAGTCTGCCTCTTCATCAGAGTACCACTTGCTAATTCTCTTGAGCTGATGAGGGAGAAATTCAGCCCCACAATGACTAAAGCCATTGAATTTGTCCTCATATCTACATACTTTCTGATCATCAGTAACTATTATGAACAAATGGATGGCATCACCTTGGCGTGTCCTCTATCAACAATTGTGGCAAACGTATTCATGGAGGATTTTGAAGAGAAAGCTCTGGTAATAGTTACACTGAAGTCCACATACTTTTTCAAGTATGTTAGTGACACATTTTTGGTGTGGCCACAGAGGAGAAAAGTTTTCAGGAGTTTCTTTCAACATCTGAACTCTCTGCACCCCAGCATCAAATTCACTATGGAGAGGGAAGAGAATGTGAACTCCCCTTTTTGGATGTCAAAGTGAAACTCAAAGTGGGCTGCACGATGGGACACAGTGTGTATAGGAAAGTCACATACACCGATTTGTATCTCCACACCTCTAGCTGCTACCATCCGTTACAGAGTGACTGTGTGCTACATACACTGGTCCATAGAGCCATGAAGCATTGGACAAAGAAAGTCTGCCAAGGGAGCTCATCCACCTTAAGGACGTGTTTGAGAAGAACCGATGAGACATGTTTTTTAAGCAAGGACTGTTTTGGAATAAAAATTAAGCAAGTAGATATTTTTTAGCAATTTTATTTTTACATGAAAGCCTGCACTGCGGTCTACTTTTTTACATAATTCCCACTAATATTAAGGCAGTTATCATATCATACAACCAGCTTTTGAGTGCCATCCTCATAGAAATTTGCCACCTGGTTAGGAAACAGTTACATAAAGCACACTTCTTGACAGTTGAGGAAACTTGTCACATAAATTTGAGATCGTAAAGCATCTGTTCTCTCTCACTTTTTCATTAACTTTCAATTGCAGTTCATACTCAAGTCCTCACTTTGTTGAACTTAGCTTCAGCTGTCCTCAACCTGCTGCCTCACTGGACCTCACCTTGCCAGCTTTAAACTCACACTTTGCTGGATCTCATCTCTGCTATCATAGAGCTTGAGCTTTGCTGCACGTCGTCTCTGTCATCCTTAAGCTCACGTCTTGCTGGACCTCATATTCAACTGTCCACTATCTCATTGTCTCAATGGACTTCAAACTTCAGTGATGAACTTCTAGTCAAGAATATTCCAGTGCAGCATCAGTGATGACTTTCAGCTAAACCAATTATTGTAGACTCACATTTCAAGAAACTGTATTGTTGTATGTTATTCATTACACTTAATAAACATATCGTTGTTTCTGGTGGCTAAGTACATCCATTGTAGCCTATTGCTCCCCTCAGTCTGGTGTGTGTGTGTGTGTGTGTGTGTGTGTGTGTGTGTGTGTGTGTGTGTGCGCGCTTTAGGACGTGGCACATTATCTTGTTGAAAAATGCCCCTGCCATCGAGGAACATGATCGTCATGAAGAGATGTGCGTGATCTGCAACCAGTTTATGATACTCCTTGGCCATCATGGTGCCTTACACAAGCTCCACTGAACCTCTGGATGATCATGTGGATGTTCTCCAAAGCATAATGGAGGCACTGCCAGCTTGTCTCCATCCCACAGTGCAGGTGTCAAGAAGCTGTTTCCTTGGAAGACAATGGATTCATGCCCTCCCATTGGTTTGACGAAGAAGGTATCAGGATTTGTCAGCCCATGCAATACTCTGCCACTGCTCCATTGTCCAGTGCCAACGGTCACATGCCCATTTCAATCCAAGTTGCCTATGTCATGATGTTAATGTTGACATGCATGGGTTGTCAGCTGCGGAGGTCCATTGTTAGGAGTTTTTGGTGCAGTTTGTGTTCAGACACCCCCGTACTCTGTCCAGCATTAAAGTCTGACGTTAGATCTGCCACAATTCATTGGCTGGCTGTTTTTACTAGTCTGTCAAGCCTACGATGTCCGACATCTGTAATGAGGATTGGCCGCCCAACCTCGCAACGTTTGGATGTGGTTTCACCGTGGTTTCACCATGTGTTGGAGACACTCACCACAGTACTACTCCAAACACATGACAAGTCATGCAGTTTCTGAAATGCTTGTGCCAACCTTCCAGGCCATCACAATCTGCCCTCAGTCAAACTCAGATAGATCATGCGCCTTCCCGATTCTACACACAGTCAGCACACTCACTCGTATTACATGCAATGTGTGTTTATCTGACTAGCAGTCATTTCACACCAGGTGACGCTGCTGTCACCTGTAAGGGTTTATATTGATAGTAGGCTGGTGGTAATAATGTCCTGGCTGATCAGTATATTTGCTTTACAAAACTAAATATATTCCATTAAAAAATAAATAATAGTCCTTTGGAAAACTCGATTAACAACTTCTTCTGTTGCTGTCTCTTTAACAGTATACATTACAGTTTTTTGTGTCCTCCTGCAAAAAATGCCTACTGTGGTTTGTGTGTGTTACATGGAAGATCATTCAAGTAATTGAACCAATGGAGTTTCACCTTTTTCTCATCCTGTCAGTCTTAAAATGTTTTCTCATTCCATCAATATTCATAGTTGACCTTCCTTTCTGAAAACTATAGTGTAATGTTCCAAGTAAATTTTTTTCTGCTCAAATGTGCCACTGTTTCTGAGAGCATTTTTTTCTATGATGTTTTGGAAAAAGATTTCAATGAGAAAATTTGGTAACACCAGTAACTAAGGACCTTTTGCAGTAACAGTCTTGAAGGTCAACTAAAACAGTTGGCAAGATGATCTTTTTTGTGGCATATAAATATATATATCATTTATAAGCACTAACAATGGCTAGAAAGTATAAGTTAGCACATCCTGTCAAGCTCTACCAAATAATAAAGAAATAATATGGTGGCTGTTAGAATTTTTGTGTTGCATTCAAGCCTGCAGCTTAATTTGCATGGTTCCTAGTTGTTTGGGAATACCAGTTTCTTAGTAATGAAGGTGTCTGTGATATGTTTCAAATAAAGGAATCAGTGGACAGTAACACAATGACATATACTTACTATAGCAACTTTAAGTAAGAACTCTGATGGTGGAGCCTTGCTACATGCAGCTGTCGAAACATTAATACCTATTGTTTAAATAACTCACTTTTGTAAACTTGCTTGGTCCCTCATAATTTTATATGAACTATTGACTACAGGAAAGCTTTGAGCAGATTAGGGCCACATTTGTTAAATTTTGAGCAAAAGGAAAAGCAGAAAAAAGTAAGAGTTGAAACAATAATACTAGTCATAAGATTTAACACCTTCTGACCTCCACATAAAGAAATTTGTATTTGCAATATGTTTTCACTCTAACGTAGATGTTATGAGAGCTGTAGGTGAATGTTTTGGATTTCTTCCAGAAACACACTTCAGGAATTTGCATTGAGTGAGAGAATGTTCCACAGTGTGTGCCCATTCAAACTGAGACCCTTGAGAATTGAGTAAGAGAACAAGTCATAAAATATTGTCTCCTGTTTAAACATGTTGCACAGTTTGTATCCATTTAAAAGGAGACCATTGACAATTATATATGAGAACCAGTCAGAAAATAATGTCTCCTGTTTATTATTTCTCTGTCATTCAGTTTGTAACATAGTACGAGTGCAAATCAAAAGTAAGTTACACTAGCTTGCCTCAAGAGCACGCTGTATTTTGTGACAATGGCCAATGTGTAGCATGCAACAGTAATGCTGACATGTCAGATAGGATGGTGTGGGTTGTATCCCATCGTGTTGTGTGTGCGGAGTGGTCTTGGCTCAATGGTGTGTTAACTGGATGTTCACTCCAAATTGAAGGTGTGAGCAGTGATAAGGTTTCAGTGGGCTTAACGGTTCAATTGCATGGACATTTGTCATGAAATCACTGCTCTGTATGGTGAGTGTGCAATCTCTCATCCAGGTATTGTAAAGTGTTGTAAGCAATTTGACGCCAGATGCATGGATCTCACTGACGAATATCTCGAAGATAAGCCTGCAGTGTCCAGTACCGTTGCAAATGTTAACCATGTGGATGTGATCAATAGAGAGGTCGGTCCATAACACTGCAGGAAATTGCCAGCATGCTGAACGTTTCGTATGGCAGTGTGCTCTCCATTGTTCACCAGCACCTTAGATATTGTAAACTGTGTGGCAGACGGGTCTCATAACTGCAAGCTGGTGTTCACAAGGGACAATGTTTCCAATTGTCGCTGGCATTTTTGGAACAGTGTTCTGTGGAGGGCAACAAGTTTCTGTGGTGAATCATCACAGGAGATGAAACATGGGTCTACTACTTCACCCTCTAAACAATGAGAATATCGATGGAATTGGTGCATACCCATCATCACAATGAAAGAAGGCCAAGATCCAGCCTTCAGCAGGAAAGATAATAGCGACAGTGTTCTTTAACATGGAGGGTGTGGTGCATGTGGAACTTATGCCGAAATGCATGACAGTAAAATATGCTTTGTACTGTCAAATATAGGTTGTACACATGGAAGAGGCCTGGAGATACTGGAAGGTTTCAGATCGATTATATAATGGTAAGACAGAGTTTTGGAACCAGGTTTTAAATTGTAAGACATTTCCAGGGACAGATGTGGACTCTGACCACAATCTATTGATTATGAACTGTAGATTAAAACTGAAGAAAGTGCAAAAAGGTGGGAATTTAAGGAGATGGGACTTGGATAAACTGTCAGAACCAGAGGTTGTAGAGAGTTTCAGGGAGAGCACTAGGGAACGATTGACAAGAATGGGGGAATGAGATATAGTAAAAGAAGAATGGGTAGATTTGAGGGATGAAATAGTGAAGGTAGCAAAGGATCAAGTAGGTAAAAAGATGAGGGCTAGTAGAAATCCTTGGGTAACAGAATATGTATTGAATTTAATTGATAAAAAGAGAAAATGTTAAAATGCAATCAATGAAGCAGGCAAAAACTAATGCAAACGTCTCAAAAATGAGATCGACAGGAAGTGCAAAATGGCTAATGACAAATTTAAGGATGTAGAGGCATATCTCACTAGGGGTAAGATAGATACTGCCTACAGGAAAATTAAAAAGACCTTTGGAGAAAAGAGAACCGCTTGTATGAATATCAAGAGCTCAAATGGAAACCCAGTTCTAAGTGAAGAAGGGAAAGCAGAAAGGTGGAGGAAATATATAGAGGGTCTATACAAGGGCGATGTACTTGAGGACAGAAATAGAAGAGGATGTAGATGAAGATGAAATGGGAGATATGATACTGCGTGAAGAGTTTGACACAACACTGAAAGACCTAAGACGAAACAAGGCCCTGGGAGTAGACAACATTCCATTACAACTACTACTGGCAGCCTTGGGAGAGCCAGCCCTGACAAAACTCTACCATCTGGTGAGCAAGATGCATGAGACAGGTGCAATACCATCAGACATCAAGAAGAATATAATAATTCCAATCCCAAAGCAAGCAGGTGTTGACAGATGTGAAAATTACCGAACTATCAGTTTAATAAGTCACGGCTGCAAAATACTAACGCGAATTCTTTACAGACGAATGGAAAAACTGGTAGAAGACGACCTCAGTGAAGATCAGTTTGGATTCCATAGAAATGTTGGAACACGTGAGGCCATACTGGCCCTACGACTTATCTTAGAAGATAGATTAAGGAAAGGAAAGCCTACGTTTCAAGTGTTTGTAGACTTAGAGAAAGGTCTTGACAATGTTGACTGAAATACTGTCATTCAAATTCTGAACGTGGCAGGGGTCAAATACAGGGAACAAGAGGCTGTTTACAATTTGTATAGAAACCAAATGACAGTTATAAGAGTCGAGGGGCGTGGCAGGGAAGCAGTGGTTGGGAAGGGAGTGAGGCAGGGTTGTAGCCTATCCTCGATGTTATTCAATCTGTATATTGAGCAAGCAGTAAAGGAAACAAAAGAAAAATTCGGAGTAGGAATTAAAATCCATGGAGAAGAAATAAAAACTTTATAATTCTGCCAGAGACAGCAAAGGACCTGGAAGAGCAGTTGAATGGAATGGACAGTGTTTTGAAAGGAGGATATAAGATGAACATCAACAAAAGCAAAACGAGGATAATGGAATGTAGTCGAATTAAATCAGGTGATGCTGAGGGAACTAGATTAGGAAATGAGACACTTAAAGTAGTAGATGAGTTTTGCTATTTGGGGAGCAAAATAACTGATGATGGTCGAAGTAGTGAGGATGTAAAATGTAGACTGGCCATTGCAAGGAAAGCATTTCTGAAGAAAAGAAATTTGTTAACATCAAGCATAGATTTATGTGTCAGGAAGTCGTTTCTGAAAGTATTTGTGTGGAGTGTAGCCATGTATGGAAGTGAAACATGGATGGTAAATAGTTTGGACAAGAAGAGAATAGAAGCTTTCGAAATGTGGTGCTACAGAAAAATGCTGAAGATTAGATGGGTAGATCACATAACTAATGAGGAGGTATTGAATAGAATTGGGGAGAAGAGAAATTTGTGGCACAACTTGACTAGAAGAAGGGATCGGTTGGTAGGACCTGTTCTGAGGCACCAAGGGATCACCAATTTAGTATTGGAGGGCACTGTGGAGGGTAAAAAATCACAGAGGGAGTCCAAGAGATGAATACGCTAAGCAGATTCGGAAGGATGTATGTTGCAGTAGGTACTGGGAGATGAAGAAGCTTGCACAGGATAGAGTGGCATGGAGAGCTGCGTCAAACCAGTCTCTGGACTGAAGACCACAACAACAACAAAAACTTCCAAATATTGCACAGGTTGTGTATGGCAATTAAAGAAAAACGGCAGGGAAAAATTGAGTGCTGGTGTGATTTTGTTGCATAATAATGCAACACTGCTCTTGGCCCACCAAACATCAGAACAGCTGCATTGATTCAAGTGGGAGGTATGGCAACGTCCTCCGTACAGTCCAGACCTAGCACCAAGCGATTGTCATATGGCATGAAAGAGGGTCTCAATGGACAACGATTCTGAACCAATGAGTATGTGAATGCTGCTGTATTCAGATGGTTACATAGTGCTGGGGATGATTACTATGCATCTGCAATCAAAAAGAAATGTTTATATTCGCTTGGTGACTTTGCGGAAAAAGAACTTACGTTGTATGCTGTCATAGCCGTTTTGCCTATGTGTATGTGCTTTAATAAATGGCCATAAATTTTAAGTGTAATGTACATTTTGATTTGCCCTCTTAATTATAAATTTGGTGCACTTCCACAAACCACCTCCTACAGTAACAGTATCCTGCATCAACAGATGGCAGCACTGTATAGCTTTAGAAAAGGCCAACACTGATGTACATATAAGAAAGCATTTTGTAACTGAACTCATTGCTGCAGAAGGTGAAATATCCAGTTGTATTCACGAAAGGCCAAAGAAGGTATGAGTAGATACTGCAGTGTATTTCAGCACTGTTAGACAATGAATTTGTGGCTCTAGAGAAGCTGAATGGCAAACACAGTTGGCTAATGCAACACGGCTGCTGACCAGCATATCAGCCGAGGTTGACAGCCATGTAGTAATTGATGAAGTGTATCACTAGTTATCCATTAGTAAAGGCAATGTGACGGCTATTGTTGAAAAACTAGCTTACTCCAAAATTCGTGCATGCTGAGTACCAAAAGACAGGGGAAGTCTTGCCCCATCCATCATGCTGAGCTGACCTTGTACCATCAGACTTCCATTTGTTTGTCTTTCTCTAAGTAGTTCAGTGAGGGCGAAGAAGTTGAGACCTTGAAAATTGTGTGCACCAATGATGGGAAACAAGACAATGGTTTTTACAAGTAGCAGAACAGCCATAACAATGTAAACAGAAACCATATAAACAGCCTTGACATACATTGAAAATGTAGCCAAAGTAACAGGCGAAAAAATAGTTTTAAGTAGTTTCTCACTGTACGTCTTAAACATCTACAGACCGCCAAATGGGTGCATAGAAACATTCATTGAAAACATAGGAGAGCTCTTACATATCATCCTAAGCAAGAACTGTGCTCTTGTACTACTAGGTGACCTAAACATAAACACATTGCAAGACACCTGTGACAGTAGGGAGCTCCTGAACACAATGAAAACATATGGCTTATAAAATGCAATAGCCACTCCAACACGTATAACTGCAAACTCCTTTACTCAAATAGGTCACATCTTCACAAATTTAAGAGACTTTAAGTACAAAAGTGAAGATATAGAAATGACCCTATCAGACCATGATGCAATAAAAATATGACTACCGTATTTACTCGAATCTAAGCCACACTTGAATCTACGCCGCACCTGAAAAATGAGACTCGAAATCAAGGGAAAAAAAAAAAATTCCCGAATCTAAGCCGCACCTGAAATTTGAGACTCGAAATTCAAGGGGAGAGAAAAGTTTTACACCGCACCTCCAAATTGAAACAAAGTTGGTCCATTGTAATATGAGACACAATGTAGGTCGAATGAATGATGATACAGCTACAGTAGTTTGGTTCGAGTCGTAAGCTTAGCAGTTAAGCTTTACCAGGTAGCCATTGCTATGCGTCAGGCGCTCCGTCCGTATTTATATGGCTACCCTTCCTTTTTCGCGTGCTTCCTCTGGTTTGAATTGATTGCTTATTTTTCTTTGATCTGATAAGTGCTGTTCTCTTTGTTATATGTGTTTACGTCACTCTAAGCTGAAAATGCATTATTGTAATGTGTTATGCATTTTTTGTTGCATTCTGATAACAAGTGTTTACGGCCTGTTGGCGCTCGCGGCATCGCTTGCTTTTGTGCGCGCTACCGCCGCTTACAATAAAAAAAAAGAGGAATTGTCTCATTAGTGAAACAATGGCAAGAGACTGCTATTTATTGTTACTTACACTGCTGCTTTCATTGATAAAGCTAAACGAGAACCAAATAATAGACTGCGTATGATAGAAGATGTGAACGGGAGTTTAGTGAAAATTTTTCTCCGTTTAAAAATCTTTGCAGACGCCTCTTTAGTACATTACGTTCTGCATAGAAATTAGTCATCTTAGATTTAAAAATCTAGTCAGTTGCCGTGCTTCATTTCTGACTGTATCACTATTTGGAGTAAGAATAATACGAATATAAACATGACATGATATGTATATTCTTTCGCGTTTGCTGTTGTCTCACTCTAGTTTCGTACTTTATTAGGCAGACAGGATTTAAATGAGATAGCAGCAAACACGAAAGAATACATGGCAAAATGTTTACATTCGAATTATTCTTATGGTGAAGAGAATACTGCATGTGATTCACAATTCATAAAAGTTCCTATTAGCAACCATCACTTGTCACAGGTAGGAAAAAATTCAGAACGTAGAGTTAGCTATATTGACAAACATCCCAAACAGTCTAGCCAGTCTCGGGGCGTAGAAAAAAGCTCGTCTTCCACCTTTTTTTAAATTTATTTACTGACGCAGAGGTTCTGGCGCCAGTATTTATCTTTGTGCCTGCAAAGCATGCCTGTGTAGCGCTACATATATTCGTCGGCAGAAGTTAAATGTGGCGGCACCTACCAACATTTTTCAGACCTTCCTCTTACTTTGCTCTCGATTCTAAGCCGCAGGCGGTTTTTTGGATTACAAAAACCGGAAAAAGAGTGCGGCTTAGATTTGAGTAAATACGGTAAATCATATCACCACAAATGAAAACAAACAAAAAAATGGGAAAAAAGAAACTTAAATGAACAAAACTTAACAGCCCTTAGGATAAAACTTGAAAAAGAAAGATGGGAAAAACTGGAAAAATACTCTCCATCAGTGGATCATAAAGTGACTCATTTTATTGACACACTTCCCTATCATTTCAATAATGCCCAGTAATAAAAACTAAAGCCAAAACCACAAATAAAAACAAAAATGTATAACAAAAGGCATTTTGGTCTCTAGGAACAAGATAAAATGATGCACAGAATATATAAAACTAGCATTGATGAAAACTTTAGAGTACTACAGAAAATATAAAAGAATGTATGCTAAAGTACTGCAAGCAGCCAAACGACTAGAAGCAAAAAAAGTACATCAATAGTGCTGATAATACAAGCAAGGCTTGTTGGTCTATTATAAATACAAATTGCAAACCCTCCAACTCATAGGAAAACAGCAAAATACAGTTCATGATCAGCAAAAAAACTATAACTGAACACAATAAAATCATAAATCTCTTCAATGACTATTTTGCCACAGCAGGCCAAAAACTGAAAGAAAAAAAAAAAAAACAATAAAAAACACAATAACACCTGGAAAACATTTGTTAATACCCAGGGATAAACAATGGCATTTTTGGCAGTGACAGAAGAAGTAACACTAGAGATAATAAAAAACCTGAAACAAACAAAGTCATGTGGTATTGATGGAATATCAAGTATAGAAATTAAACACTGTATGCAGGAACTCAAGAAACCTCTTACACAACTAATCAATTCATTATTCCTGGAAGGAACTTTCCAAAGTGCTTAAAGACAGCACTGATAAAACCAATGCGTAAAAAGGGGAATGAAAACAATCCAGAAAATTAGAGGCCTATAGCTCATTTACCAGTCATATCAAAAATATTTGAATGACCTTATGCACAGAGACTTGTTACTTTTTTGATGAAATATGAAATAATCAACAAGAATCAGTTTGGCTTCCAGAAAGATAAATGCACCATAGATGCAGTAGTAGATCTCACCGAAAATGTCATAACAAACCTGGACTCTAAAAATAAATGTGTAGGAGTATTTATGGATCTAATAAAGGCATTCGACTCTGTAGACCACAAAATTTTAGTAGAAATATTAGGAGTATATGGCATAAGAAGAAATGCAGGAGACGGGATTCTCTCATACCTGACAAATAGGAGCCGATATACTGAAATTACAAAAACTACTGGTGAAAAAAATAAGATCTAAAGAAAATTTTACATTACTCTGTGCCACAAGGCTCCATTCTTGGCCCAATGCTTTTCATTTTATACACAAATCACATCCCATATATGATTAGGTATGGTAGTATAGTTACCTATGCAGATGACACAACTCTTCTATTCAAGGATAAAGACACAGAAAAGCTAGAAATAAAAGCCAATGTAGAAGTAAATAATGTCATCCAAAGATTTACTGAATTAAACCTGCACGACAATATTACTGCAACACTTTTTGTAAACTTCAGACTTCGAAACTTTCACAGTGAAGATATCAGTGTATGCATAGATGAGTGCATAGCAGAGAACACCAAATATCCAACATTCCTTGGGATAATTATTGATGAAAATGTACACTGGGATAAGCATGTAGAATATATAAGGGGGAAACTCAGCACAAGCCTATATGTGCTGCACTAACTCAGCTACCTAAAAGATGTAGGCATTATGAAAACAATATACTGTGCATTAATTCATATGACATTAAGTTATGGCATAATTTTGTGGGGAGGTACCTTGAAAACAAACATTAATAAAGTATTTAAACTACAAAAAAGAGCAAAAAGAGTGATAGCCAGCCTTAAATGTAAAGATTCATGTAAACCAGCATTTAAAGCGCCCAAAATACTAACATTAGCCAGAATATACCTATACGAACTCCTCTGTTGGACAAAATTCAAATATTCTGCCGACACTAGAGATACCAACACACCACACAACCATGACACACCTCTTCCATGAGCCTACACACACATACACACACACACACACACACACACACACACACACACACACACACACACACACCATCGTATGCAGGACTAGAAGCCCTTGAAAAACTCCCTACATTCTTGAGAGAAATAAACAATAAAAATATTTTCAAAAAAATGTCTCAAAAATTTTCTAATAGAAAACTGGTATTACAGTGTTAATGAATTTATGTGCACTACAGTTCAAAACAATTGCAATACCATTATTGTATCAAAAAGAAATATTGTACAAAATCTAATTTAATATGAAATAGCCCTAGAATAAATTTGCAATAAATTATATTTTTGTTAAACAATAGACAGTAAAAACTATGTATCTGTCAGTGCATGGAATGAAAATATATCTTGATCCATACAATGTACTTTGTCAAAGGATAAATAAATAAATAAAACAGTGATTTTTACTACACTGGTATACATGCTCTCATTTCAAGATGAAAAAATAAATCTATGAACAAAGACGATTATGATATTGAAAAGACAAATTAATTGTGACTGTCATAGATATTATCCTGTATATGACATTTACTTTTCGGGGGGGGGGGGGGGGGATGAATTACTTTCTGAACCTCATACCTATATTACATTAAAAGTCTTTCACTATCAGAATAAGTAATCGTGCCCCTGCTCTCATACTTAACAACTGCTTCCATATTTCAATAAAACTATGTACAAGATCCTCCTCCATCCCCCCCCCCCCCTCTCTCTCCCCCTCCCCATCTCCCCCTCCCTCCCTCCTCTACTTTCCTGAACTGTTGTTTTAATAACTTTATCACATTATTTTATTAATGCTTCTCAATACATTGCCCTTCCTTCCTTTTTGTTTGTTCTTGTATGTCCCCCCAAAAAGTTAAAAATCGTTTTTATTGGCTTAGTTGTTATTGTTTGTACATATGATCAGCTTCCCCCAGCTTCTGTTTGTCTACCGTTATTGGTTGTACTTGGGGAATACATGGGTAACTGAAGCTATAGGATTAGTATATACGTCAGCATAAGTACTGTCTGCTTATTTGACCAATAAAATTCAGGTTTCTCTAAATTAATTTAGCAAACTGCCCCAATATTTCCTTTGAACCGGCCATAGACAGATTCCTTCCTCCTCACTGTTGTCTGACATAGCTAATACTGTGTCTCTCAATGAATGCACAACTAAATATGTCCAACAGTTTTTTGTTTTTAATTGTAACTGAAATAATTCCAAATGTGATAGGGCAATAAGTATGAAATCATTACAAAAATTTCATAGTGGAATTTATAGCGAACTATTATTACTCACTAACTTCCTACTATTGTCAGACGGCAAACGAAAATGTCTTCAGTACTGGCAGAAATACCACATTTTCTAACAATAATAAGCAAGTCCTTAGAAAATTAGTTTTAATGTGGCGGATGCCCAAATACTTTGTTATATTTCTTAATATATTTACCAACCACATCATTTCTACTTTGCAGGCTACCAGCAGTCCTTCCTCAGTCACTCGTGAGCAGTTAGCTGTAGCACTTGCTTCTTGCTTGACTGCTGTAGCGGATTTCTCAGAATTTTGTTTTCCTCTGATATTTGAGAAGTTGGAGTCTACTCGGAAAGAAGCAAAGCTGGATTGCTTCTATCTACTTGTAAGTTTAAGAGAAGTATTAAACATTAAATGATTTGTATGTTGTATTAACTGTGTAGTTGAATGCACTTATTTAAAATGAAAACATTAATTACAGACCTATCAAAGAACACTTTTGTTTCATTAAGCTCTATTCCAAAGTTGGTAGCTTTTAAAACTCAGACTTCTTTCCTTATCGTTAGTGATACGGAATAATAATTTACTTGCATGAGGAGCATGTAACACAGGTGTTTTTAACATACGTAATAAGTGAGTGTAAAAATTACAGATAGCAACTGGGTCAATCCACATGAAGTGGTCCAGTAATGGTTGCTTGACCATTTTTAAATATTTTAATTTTTTATATGTGTTTGCCCTATATTTGAGAAGTTCAAAACAGTTTTTTAAAATAATTTATCTTCCATCTTTACTGGATGGCGGCCATTTTTATTTGTGGGTGCGCGACGATTTTTCAGTCTGGAGACATTAGCAAAAATTTGTATATCTCTGCACTGGGTGAAGTTAATTGCAATTGCAATTGAGATGATTGTTTTTGAAAAGTGTCCTCTACAACATTGTCTGTTACACAAAATCCCCTAAATTAAAAAAAACCAGTCAATATGACCTCCAAAATTTGGTATCCAGATTTTCAAAAATCCACTTTTCGTGCCCAAAAATAACAAACAAGGAGTGTTTTATGAGAGTTTTTTTCCTATAGTTGTTGTTGTTGTTGTCTTCAGTCCTGAGACTGGTTTGATGCAGCTCTCCATGCTACTCTATCCTGTGCAAGCTTCTTCATCTCCCAGTACTTACTGCAACCTACATCCTTCTGAATCTGCTTAGTGTATTCATCTCTTGGTCTCCCTCTACGATTTTTACCCTCCACGCTGCCCTCCAATGCTAAATTTGTTATCCCTTGATCCCTCAGAACATGTCCTACCAACCGGTCTCTTCTTCTTGTCGAGTTGTGCCACAAACTCCTCTTCTCCCCAATTCTATTCAATACCTCCTCATTAGTTATGTGATCTACCCATCTAATCTTCAGCATTCTTCTGTAGCACCACATTTCGAAAGCTTCTATTCTCTTCTTGTCCAAACTATTTATCTTCCATGTTTCACTTCCATACATGGCTACACTCCATACAAATACTTTCAGAAACGACTTCCTGACACTTAAATCTATGCTTGATGTTAACAAATTTCTCTTCTTCAGAAACGCTTTTCTTGCCATTGCCAGTCTACATTTTATATCTTCTCTACTTTGACCATCATCAGTTATTTTGCTTCCCAAATAGCAGAACTCCTGTACTTCTTTAAGTGTCTCATTTCCTAATCTAATTCCCTCAGCATCACCCGACTTAATTCGACTACATTCCATTATCCTCGTTTTGCTTTTGTTGATGTTCATCTTATATCCTCCTTTCAAGACACTGTCCATTCCGTTCAACTGCTCTTCCAAGACCTTTGCTGTCTCTGACAGAATTACAATGTCATCGGCGAACCTCGAAGTTTTTATTTCTTCTCCATGAACTTTAATACCTACTTCAAATTTTTTATTTGTTTCCTTTACTGCTTGCTCAATATACAGATTGAATAACATCGGGGACAGGCTACAACCCTGTCTCACTTCCTTCCCAACCGCTGCTTCCCTTTCATGCCCCTCAACTCTTACAACTGCCATCTGGTTTCTGTGCAAATTGTAAATAACCTTTCGCTCCCTGTATTTTACCGGTTCCACCTTTAGAATTTGAAAGAGAGTATTCCAGTCAACATTGTCAAAAGCTTTCTCTAAGTCTACAAATGCTAGAAATGTAGCTTTGCCTTTCCTTAATCTATTTTCTAAGATAAGTCGTAGGGTCAGTATTGCATCACGTGTTCCAACATTTCTGCGGAATCCAAACTGATCTTCGCTGAGGTTGGCTTCTACCAGTTTTTCCATTCGCCTGTAAAGAATTCGCGTTAGTATTTTGCAGCCGTGACTTATTAAACTGATGGTTCGGTAATTTTCACATCTGTCAACACCTGCTTTCTTTGGGATTGGAATTATTATATTCTTCTTGAAGTCTGAGGGTATTTCGCCTGTCTCATACATCTTGCTCACCAGATGGTAGAGTTTTGTCAGGACTGGCTCTCTCAAGGCCGTCAGTAGTTCCAATGGAATGTTGTCTACTCCCGGGGCCTTGTTTCGACTCAGGTCTTTCAGTGCTCTGTCAAACTCTTCACGCAGTATCGTATCTCCCATTTCATCTTCATCTACATCCTCTTTCATTTCCATAATATTGTCGTCAAGTACATCGCCCTTGTATAGACCCTCTATATACTCCTTCCACCTTTCTGCTTTCCCTTCTTTGCTTAGAACAGGGTTTCCATCTGAGCTGTTGATATTCATACAAGTGGCTCTCTTTTCTCCAAAGGTCTCTTTAATTTTCCTGTAGGCAGTATCTATCTTACCCCTAGTGAGATAAGCCTCTACATCCTTACATTTGTCTTCTAGTCATCCCTGCTTAGCCATTTTGCACTTCCTGTCGATCTCATTTTTGAGACGTTTGTATTCCTTTTTGCCTGCTTCATTTACTGCATTTTTATATTTTCTCCTTTCATCAATTAAATGCAATATTTCTTCTGTTACCCAAGGATTTCTACTAGCCCTCGTCTTTTTACCTACTTGATCCTCTGCTGCCTTCACTACTTCATCCCTCAGAGCTACCCATTCTTCTTCTACTGTATTTCTTATTCCCCATTCCTGTCAATTGTTCCCTTATACTCTCCCTGAAACTCTGTACAACCACTGGTTTAGTCAGTTTATCCAAGTCCCATCTCCTTAAATTCCCACCCTTTTGCAGTTTTTTCAGTTTTAATCTACAGTTCATAAACGATAGATTGTGGTCAGAGTCCACATCTGCCCCTGGAAATGTCCTACAATTTAAAACCTGGTTCCTAAATCTCTGTCTTACAATTATATAATCTATCTGATACCTTCTAGTATCTCCAGGATTGTTCCATGTATACAACCTTCTCTTATGATTCTTGAACCAAGTGTTAACGATGATTAAGTTATGCTCTGTGCAAAATTCTACCAGGCGGCTTCGTCTTTCATTTCTCTCCCCCAATCCATATTCACCCACTATGTTTCGTTTTCTCCCTTTTCCTACTCTCGAATTCCAGTCACCCATGACTATTAAATTTTCGTCTCCCTTCACTAGCTGAATAATTTCTTTTATCTCATCATACATTTCATCAATTTCTTCATCATCTGCAGAGCTAGTTGGCATATAAACTTGTATAACTGTAGGAGGCATGGGCTTCGTGTCTATCTTGGCCACAGTAATGCGTTCACTATGCCGTTTGTAGTAGCTTACCCGCACTCCTATTTTTTTGTTCATTATTAAACCTACTCCTGCATTACCCCTATTTGATTTTGTATTTATAACCCTGTATTCACCTGACCAAAAGTCTTGTTCCTCCTGCCACTGAACTTCACTAATTTCCACTAAATCTAACTTCATCCTATCCATTTCCCTTTTTAAATTTTCTAACATACCTGCCCGATTAAGGGATTTGACATTCCATGCTCCAATCCGTAGAGCGCCAGTTTTCTTTCTCCTGATAACGACGTCCTCTTGAGTAGTCCTCGCCTGGAGATCCGAATGGGGGACTATTTTACCTCCGGAATATCTTACCCAAGAGGATGCCATCATCATTTAACCATACAGTAAAGCTGCATGTCCGCGGGAAAAATTACGGCTGTAGTTTCCCCTTGCTTTCAGCTGTTCACAGTACCAGCACAGCAAGGCCATTTTGGTTATTGCTACACGGCCAGATCAGTCAATCATCCAGACTGTTGCCCCTGCAACTACTGGAAAGGCTGCTGCCCCTCTTCAGGAACCACACGTTTGTCTGGCCTGTCGACAGATACGCCTCCGTTGTGGTTGCACCTACGGTACGGCCATCTGTATCGCTGAGGCACGCAAGCCTCCCCACTAACGGCAAGGTCCATGGTATCATAAAATACTAGCCTCACATAAAGCAAGAACAGTTACAAACATTTCCTTAATTTATTATGAATTTTTGAAATTTGAAAATTTTCATTTTTTGTAGTGATCTTATGTGGGAATGAATATAAAAATATGATTTTTGCTCAGTTTGTACACCTATATGATAGGAATGTACTGTATTGATATCTGACTGTGAACAAAGATATAAATTTTTGAAAATGAGGAGATAATTCACATTAGTCTATAACTGATATTATGGCTGTTGCCTATTTAAATGGTTTATTGTTTCATTGTAATAAAATTTGATTGTGACATATATTTAGTTAACACTATCACCCAATAATCATTTAGTTTATTTATTTTTAATAGTGCAATATTAAACAATAGGAGCTTTCACTTGTGTTCTATGGTAATAAAAATGCCCATTTACATTTATCGTCAGTAAAGAAGTACATGATTGCTAGGTGTGGCATTGTAGAAATAAATTATTGCTGGGTGTGGCATTGTTGTAGTCAGTCTGTTCTGAAACCTCTGTTAGAGTGGATGTACATACTTCGTCGAGAGTGTAGAATGTGTTGTGTGCATTGTTCTGTGTGTAATTTGTAATTAATTTTGAGAGGTGAACTGCAATGCAATAACATGGATGAACAGTGCTCTGTTGGACAGATAGCAAGTGAAGTGTGTCACAAAACAGTTTCAAAAAACTTGAAAAATGTCAATGACTTTGAAGTTAAACGAACTCTGTTTAAATTTTGAGTAAGTTCTTCTGTAACATCAGTGTGTGAGTATCATGAGAAGAAATATATTCTGAAGTACAACCATATTTTTGGAAGAAAGTGCTGTGATCCACTTAAAAGTTCATAATAAGCCTATTACTAAAGATTTGAGGGAGATAAAACTTGAACATGTGTCTTTAGTATGTGAGAGTGAAACAGCTTCCCAAATGAAATATAATGTGATTCCTGGAAATTCCCTGTACCCAAATTGTTACTCAAAAATATTTGTTATGAATTTAGAACCAGAATCATGAAACCTTGTTAATAACATTTATATTCCTAATGAGGAAGCTGTTAGCATATTGGATTGTGCTTGTTCTAAGTTAGACGTATCTTCTGCTTCGAAAATAATAAAATTAAGTAGCAGTAAAAGATAAGCAGCTATTGAAAATAAGGTACAACAAATTTCAGACAAAATTAGAAAAGACTTGGAATCATGCTTTAATAATACAACTTGGAATCATGCTTTAATAATACAGGTACAAACATTATTTCTATAGAAGAAGAAAACCTACCACCACCATCATCTGACACTGAGTATTTGAGCTTAATAGAGAAATTAAAAATTAAATGTTCAGTGACATCTAAAGAGGAAAAAGTTAAAATTTTAAGTTGTCTCCCTGACTCATGGCCAAGTAGTTCATGAAATCAACGTTTCTCATCGTTTGGTTAAACTAACCCAAGAATTAATGAAAGAGCAAGGCATTCTTCCAGTTTTAGGAAAGAAGAAAGGAGTAGGCGTAAGTGAAGAAACAATTAAAAAGATCCATCAGTTTTTTGAAGATGATGAAAACAGTAGAATGTACCCAGGTTGCAAACATTGCAAAACAGTTGTTACAAATGGAGTTAAAGTAACAAAGCAGAAATGACTAGTGCTGTCAAGTTTAAATGAACTTTATGTAGCTTTCAAAAATTCTCATCCTGAATGCAAAATTGGAAGGTCAAATTTTTGTGACCTCCGCCCTTGGTATCTTGACTCCTCTGTATATTACACATCCTTAACATGAGAAACAAAAATGTTCTGTTAACTGAATATGCTGTTGTTTAGCTGATATCTTATTTGCATTGTATCTTTTATTTATGTAAGATATATTTCAACAATCTGACACATCCATATCATAAATATATTACTCATCCTTTACATGTGAAACACAATTTTCTGTTAATTGATTGTGCTGCTGTTTAGTTGATTTTTATTTACATTGTATCTTTTTATTGTATTTATACAAGTTATATTTGAACCATGTAGCATCTGACATGTTCCATATCCTTGCGATTCACTCACTACCAGGATCTATGGAACACGAAATGAAATAAAAATAAATAAAAGTGGTGTATTGTGGCTGGATCCTCAGGGACACACTCCGTATGTGTTTCTTTATATCATCAAAATGTCAAACTGATGATTGCGGGTGCAAAACTCAGTGATCTTAACTACAAAGAGTTACTAGATTTAATGGTCTGTGACACTAACAGTTATGAATGCATGATGAGTTTGTGTAATAAATGCCCTGGTAAGGAAACCGTTATTGAATTGTTTCATGGATATGGTGAGGAAATGCCAGACAGTATTACCTTCAAGCTGTGGGTCACAACTAACAGGACAGAAATGATAACAGTGGTTAAATCTCAGGAAGAGTACTTGGAATCTTTAATTGATAACTTACAAAAACTCAAAAGTCACCACTGTTTCTAAAATCCAAAGTAAGTTTTTGAAGAACAAAAAAGCACAACTTCATGAAACTGAATTCATAGTGCTACCTGATTTTGCAGTAAATTTTACATTTGTGATTCAGGGTGCAATACAAGGGTACCATTGGGTCAATGACCAGGCAACAGTGTATCCATTTATTCTTTACATTAAAAATGAGAAAGATGAGAAGTTTGCAGTTCTCCAATTTGCATTCTAAGCGACTACTTGTAGCACAACACTTTGGCTGTACATGAGTTTCAAAAGTATGTAATAAATACATGAAAGAAAATTTTACCAAGGTTGAGAAGGTGATATACCTTTCAGATGGAAGTGGTAGTCAGTATAAGAACAAAAAGAATTTTTCAAATCTGTGCAACCACAAAGTAGACTTTGGGTTGGAGGCTGAATGGCACTTTTTTTGCATCTTGCCATGGCAAAAATGTGTGTGATGGAGTAGGAGGTATAACAAAACGTGAAGTAAGTAAAGCCAGCCTACAAAAACCAACCATAGATCAAATTCTCACAGTACAGGACATATATGTCTTTTGCAAGGATAACATTAAAGGCATTAACTATTTTCTCATCAAGAAAGAAGAAGTGGTTCTGCATTCAAACCAGATTTGAAAGGTGTATAGCAATAAAAGGAACAAGACGCTTCCACAAATTCCTTGGCATTGCAGAAAACTTAATTCAATGCTATGTAACATCAGAAACTGAAATTTGAGGATCATTGTGTCAGTAATATTACATCTCTCTTACATCTCTGTCTTTCACACTGAATGACATAGTGGCTTGTGTGTATGATGGACATTGGTGGCTCGCAGAGATTGAAAGAATAAGTTTGAAAAACAGTGATGTTTTCGTACATTTTTCCACCCTGCTGGCCCAAGAACATAAATCAAGAAATCTACTAGTGACAAAGTTTGGATACCAATGAAAAATGTTTTAAGGAAACTTTCAGTGCTTGAACTTACCACAGCAACTGGGAGGTCTTATTCTATATCACAGAAGCTGTCTGAAAAATGTGTTCTTAACATTCACCACCAGGTTTAGGAACAGTTGCATCTCGAAGGATGTTATTGAAAACATTTATTTTAAGTATGTCATAGTAATATAAATGTTAATTTCAGTGACGTTTCCACTTTTTGTATATAATTCAGTGCCTTACTTCAATATTAAGGCAACATCCATAAGATCAGTTGTAGAGTAATGTGAATTATCTCCTCATTTTCAAAAATTCGTATCTTTGTTCACAGTCAGATGTCAATGTTGAAATTTTTACAGTACGTTGCTATCATATAGGTGTATAAACTGTGCAAAAATCATATTTTTATATTCAGTCCCACCTGAGATAACTAACCCCAAACTTTACAAAATATGAAAATTTTCAAATTTCAGAAATTCATAAAAAAATTAAGGAAATATTTGTAAGTGTTCTTGCTTTATATGAGGCTAGTATTTTATGATATCTAACTATAGGAAAAAAATAGACTCTCATAAATCACTCCTTGTTTGTTATTTTTGGGCCTAAAAAGAGGATTTTTGAAAATTTGGATACCAAACTTTGGAGGTCATATTGACTGGTTGTTTTTTAATTTAGGGTATTTTGTGTAATAGACAATGTTGCAGAGGACACTTTTCTAAAAACAATCATGTCAATTGCAATGTTGTAACTTAACCCAGTGCAGAGATATTCATATTTTTGCTAACGTCTCTAAACTGAAACATCGTCACACGCTTACAAACGAAAATGGCCGCTATTCAGTAAAGGTGATATGTAAATTTTTTTTAAAAAAACTGTTTTGAACTTCTCATTTATAGGGTAATCACACATAAAAAAATTAAAATATTTAAAAATGGTCAAGCAACCAACTTAATTTTTATTGGACCATTCCATTTGGATTGACCCAACTGAAGAATGACAAGTAAAGTTCTTATCAGTATAATATTTTATCAAGGAAAGAATACACATAGTTCCCTTACTGAAACTGGTAAGTTTATTTCCTAGACAAAGTGACAGGGTCTCCTCAGCAGGCTCGCCACTCCTTTTTGCAGCATTTTTTCCCTTCTGTGCTGCATGTCTACCCTCTTGCTATTCTTTTTCCCTTCCCTTGGGGAACATGTCTGGGGTATTGCTCCCTTTTCTATTCTTTGTTTCCCTTCTCCTCTCGTTCCTCCACTTCAGTGTTTGACGTTCTCTTTTCCTTATTCCTCTCTGTGTGCTCCTGAAGGCCAGCCCAAGCGTTTGACGCATAACAGGTGACTGGGTAATGCGTAATTCCCAGTCCAGGGTCGACAGGTAGGGTTTTACGTGTATCCCCTGGTACAGGCCAGGCCCAGGGAGGGGTGATTGCCTTAACTGCAGCCTTACCATATTGCTGATTGTTCCCTCTGTCAGGTGTTCAGGAAGTGTGACCTGAGGTGTGAACCATCACCTAAGGTGTGCGCCCCCATGTGAAGGGGACCCCCAATTGGAAGCCGGCCGCGGTGGTCTAGCGGTTCTAGGCGCTCAGTCCGGAACCGTGCGACTGCTACGGTCGCAGGTTCGAATCCTGGCTCGGGCATGGATGTGTGTGATGTCCTTAGGTTAGTTAGGTTTAAGTAGTTCTAAGTTCTAGGGGACTGATGACCACAGATGTTAAGTCCCATAGTGCTCAGAGCCATTTGAACCAATTGGAAGGAGCGCGCCATTGGAGACACTGGTAATCGTGGGGGATATTCTCGCAATGAGTCAATCATCTTCACAATCAACATCTACGGAACGTAAACCTAATAAGGCTAATGATTCAAAGACTCTTCTCGCTGCACCACAGTTCCTCTTGGTCTCAAGTACTGAAGACACCTGTCAGTTTTTCACCACTGTAAACCCATTTATTATTCAGAAATGTGTTGATGCAATTGCCAGCCCTGTAAAATCCTGCTGTCGTTTACGGAATGGCACTTTGGTTTTGGAGACTACTTCTGATTCTCATTCACAACAACTGCGTGCCACCTCGCTTCTCCACGGTTGCCCTGTTCGTGTCGAGACCATTGAACTTTGAATTCTTCCCATGATGTTATTTACACTAGGCTGCTCAACAGTCTAACCGAGGCCGAAATCCAATCTTACCTCTCTGATCAGAGTGTCATTGCTGTCCATCGTGTCATGAAAAAGGTAGATTCCTCCTCCATCGTGTCATGAAAAAGGTAGATTCCTCCTTAGTGCCCACCTGTACTCTTTTTCTCACCTTTGATAGAGTGGTGCTTCTGTCAAAGATCAAAGCAGGCTATGGAATTATCACAGTGCAACTGTACATTCCGAACGCTATGCGCTGTCACCAGTCGTCATTTCAACCACACTAGAACATCTTGTCGACACCCAGCAAAATGTGTAACCTGTGGTAAGGATGCGCACGAGGGCGATTGTCCGCCTCCTTCTCCCCACTGTATGAACTGCAATGGTGGCCATGCCACCGCCTCTCGGGATTGTCCTGTGTATCTTGATAAGGGGGCTGTCCAAGAGATTCGGATAAAGGAAAATGTGCCTTACCCATTTGCTCACAAGTTATTGGCTAGTTGCAAACCGTGTATCCTCCTGTCTGGCACCTATAGTTCTGTTCTTGTTACCCCTCACCCCATGAAGGACTTGGCCACGCAGACGTGTGACCTCCAGTTCAGCCCTTGAGGTTGTGAAATTACCCAGTGTCAAGGTAGCATTGCCATCCCCCTGTCCAGCTATGCAACAAGCCATCAAACTCTTGCCTCAAGGGATGACACCACCAGCTACACAACTGGTAGGTCGTAAAGGACAAAAGGAGTACTTCCGTGAAGACTTCCTACATCCCTCCATCTGAACAACACCCGAGTCTTCCTCTAACTGGAAAGGCTCGAAGAAGTCCACCAACGGCAAACAGTATTCTCCGTCGTTGACTGGAAGATCCTCTTCGTTGGTGTCACCACGTGGTACTTTAGCCCGGCCAGCCTCCATGTCACCAGTGCGCTCCACCAACCATTTCTCAGAATTGGACTCAACAGTCTGACTGCACAAGAAAGCAGATTCTTCTGTAGACTCCATGTATCTGTGCCCTGTAGTAGTGACTCTTCACAGGCTGTCACTCAACAGCTTCTGAGTCGACACCCTTACATCTCTTCCTCATCATGACTCTCCTCCAATGGAACGTTCACAGACTTTGGTCCCACAAAGAGGATTTACGGCTGCTTTTAGCATCACAGTGTCCCACTGTACTCTGCTTTCAGGAAACAAAATTGTGCCATCCTGACTGCTTTGAGCTTTCACATTCCTTACCTGTTCGTTTTGACCTTGCCCCTGAGGTCAGCATTCCATCTCATGGGGGTGTGGTGCTGTTCATACGGAATGACATTCATAGTCAACTCATCTCTCTGACTACCCATCTTCAAGCTGTTGCAGTTCACCTTTTCCTTCCCCACCTGACGTTTTCCCTCTACCATTTATGTCCCTCTGTCGTTCTGTCACCAGAACAGACTCCCTTCAGCTTATTGGGCAGCTATCTCCTCCATTTTTGCTACTCGGTGACCTTAATGTGCATCATCGCCTTTGGGGTTCTCCCAGGACCTGTCAGAGAGGTGTCCTCTTGGCTGACCTTCTTAACCTCTTCTGCCTTAACACTGGAGCACCCACTTGCCTTTCCAACTCCTGGTACACCTGTTCCCATTTGGACCTATCCTTCTGCATTGCCCAGTTTGCCCATCATCTTAAGTGGTCCATCCTTTCTGACACCTACTCGAGCAATCATTTCTCGTGTGCTATCCGTTTGCTGACTCCTACCCCATCTGCGTGCACACCCAAATGGCAGCTTACTAAGGCTGACTGGCAGCGTTACTCCTCCCTGGCGACCAACGAAGTACAAGAGTTCCCCAGTTGTGATGACCGTGTGGAATATCTCACAAACGTTATCCTTACTGCTGCAGAGTGTTCCATTTCTCGCTCTTCCTCTTTACCAAATCATGTCCCAGTCCCTTGATGGATTGAGGCATGCCATGACGCAATTTGGGCACGGAGACGTGCTCTCCGCAATTTTTAACTGTCATACTACGATGGCAAACTGCATTCATTACTGCAGTGTCGTTGGGTTCTTTGGGATAGCAAAAGAGGTAACTGGATTTCATTCACTAGTTCTTTTAACAATTCCACCCCTTCCTCCGTCGTGTGGGCCAACCTCCGACGGCTCTCTGGGACCAAGATCCATTCCCCAATTTCTGGCCCGACAGTAGCAGTCGATGTTATCGTGGACCCTATTGCTACCTCTAACACCTTGGACCACCATTTTGCAGACATTTCGAGCTCTTCCCATATCACCCTGCCTTCCTCCATCGGAAACAAGCAGAGGAGGCTTCGGCGATACCCTTCTCTTCTCCAAATTGTGAGTGCCGTAATGCCATGTTTACTATGAGGGAGCTGGATTATGCTCTCATCCTTTCTCTTGCAGGCAAGCACTTTCTGCTTAACATGTTGCAACCACATCTGGGCAGACCACACATTTCTCGGACTTTGACGTGAAGCCACCGTCATACCCATACCTAAGCCTGGTAAGGACAGAAACCTTCCTTCTAGCTCCTGCCCCATCTCTCTCACCAGCTGTATTTGCAAGGCAATGAAACGTATGATTCATGCCCAGCTTGTATGGTGGCTCGAATCTCGCAATTTACTGACGAATGCACAGTGCGTATTTCAAGTGCAGCATTCTGCAGTTGACCATCTCATTACTTTGTCCACCCATTTCATGAATGGTGTTTTGCGGAAATCCCAGATTGTGGCCATGTTTTTCAATTTGGAGAAGGCCTATGACAACTGCTGGATAACTGGTATTCTCCATACTCTACACATGGGGCTTGTATGGCCGCCTGCCCTGTTTCCTTCAGGAATTTTCAAAAGACCGAGTTTTCAAGGTGTGTGTGGATTCTGCCTTCTTGGACACCTTTATCAAGGAAAACAGTGTGCCTCAGGGTTCCATCCTGATCATTGTCCTCTTTGCTATCACCATTAGCCCTATAATGGCCTGTCTCCCACTGGGCATCTCCTGCTACCTTTTTGTTGACAATTTTGCCATCTATTGCAGTTCTCCATGGACCTGTCTCACTGAGCAGCATTTTCAGAGATGTCTTGATCATCTTTACTCCTGGTGCATCGACAATGGCTTTCGCTTTTCCACTGACAAAACCGTCTGTATGAATTTCTGGCAATGCACTTAGTTGCTCTCACCATCTTTACGTCTTGGGCCTGTTGCCCTTCCATTCGTTGAAACTACAAAATACCTGGGGCTCATGCTCCATAGGAAACACTCTTGGTCCTCCCATGTGTCTTACCTGACAGCCCGCTGTATGCAGTTCCTCAATGTCCTACATGTCCTCAGTGATACTTCCTGGGATGCCGATCGAACCACCTCCTCCATTTGTACCGGTCCCTTGTCCGTTTGAAACTCAACTATGGGTGCTTTGTTTATGCATGTGCACGTCCATCTGTCTTACACCGTCTCAACACTATCCACCATGGTGGCATCCGTTTGGCCATTGGCGTCTTTTACACTAGCCCGGTTGAGAGTCTGTATGCTGAAGCTGCTCAACTACCACTGCACTACCGCCGCGACTTTCTCCTCAGCAGGTATGCATGCTGTCTCTCTGCCATGAGTGACCACTGATCCTGTGGCTCCTTCTTTGATGATTCCTTTGATCGCTAGTATGGGGCACATCCCTCTTCTCTGTTACCTCCTGGAGTCCGCTTTCAGCACTTGCTACGGTGGCTTAACTTCACACTACCTGCAACTTTCTTGGTGGGTGTGACCCTTCACCACTTCGGCTTCGTGAAGTGGCCCATGTTAACCTTGGCCTTCTTTCACTTTCTAAGGACACTACTTCAGTCTCGTTCTATCGCCTTCAGTTTCATGACGTTCACATGGAACTTCACAATAATACCTTTGTATACACTGGGGTTGGGTGTGCCTTGGTCACTGGCACCTGTGTCTTTTGATATCGGCTTCTGGCTCGCTGCTCAGTATTTACAGCCGAGCTCTTCGCCCTGTATCAGACCATGGAGTACATCTGGTGACACAGACTTTACAATTGTGTCCTCTGCTCAGATTCACTCAGCACCCTTCAAAGTCTACATGCGCTGTACACTGCCCATCCCTTAGTGGAGCAGGTTCAGAAAAACTATCGCTTGCTCTCTCTTGGTGGAGCCAGTGTGATGTTTCTGTGGGTTCCTAGTCATGTTGGTCTATAAGGAAAGAGGCTGCTGACACTGCTGCCAAGGCTGCAGTCCTTGTACCTCAGCCTGCTAGTTCCTATATTCCTTCCAATGATCACTGCGTTGCCGTCTGTCAGGAGGTGGTGTCTCAATGGTCCTCTCTTCACTTGAATAAGCTCCGGCTTATTAAGCCCCTCCCAATGGCTTGGCTGACCACCTCTTGGCCCTCCCACCACCGGGAGGTCATTTCAACTAGGCTGCATATTGGGCACTGCCTTTTGTAGCCATCATCATTTGCTAAGTGGTGCTACCCCACCACTTTGAACACATTGCGCCCAAGCTTTAACTGTGTGCCACTTCCAGATGGAATGCCCATTTTTTTAACCGTTTACGTTCCCGTTTGGGTTTGCCATCTGAGTTGTCAGCCATTTAAGCAAATGTGGGCTGTCGACCGCATTTTACTTTTAATCTGCCAAAGCAATATGGCAAAGATCATTTAATTTTTAGTTTGGGCCGCTGTTTCTGTATGCTGTCTTTTTTAGCCCTTTCTTCATGTGCCTCTTTTAGCTGTCTTCTCGTATGTCAACTGAGACTGACACACAGTCATTTTTTAACTCCTCTCTATCTTCATGTTCTATAGTTTTGACTTGGGCACATATGACCCCATTTGAGTTTTGCGCTGTAGAGCAAAACAAAACCAAACCAAAGTGACAGGGTAGTTAAACTGAAGATCATATTAATGCTGCTAAGAAATTAATAATCAAGGATAGTGTCAGTTCACCTGAAATGAATGTATTATGTAATTGCTCAGTGTAAGCAAGAACTATGCACAGTAGGAGAAAAGAAAGCTACTCACTTGCAGTCCTGTTACTTATATAGGCCACAAATATTTTACCTGCTCAGATGCAAGATATGTGTCAGTATACCTTCCAAACATTATGGTCTGTTGGTGTGATTATTATATAAATTCACAAATGCAAATGTTATTTGGATATCGAATAGACTAGAAGTACAGTGGAAACCTTTTATCGGTGTCTGAGGGATAGAAGGATGGTAAAAGTTAGCAGGTTTTGGAAAACGAGGGACATAGTGAACTTCAGTATGCAAAATGAGAGAGGCTCCACCGATCCATAAAACTAAATTTAACAATGGAATAGCATAAAAGCTACACAGATCATTACAAAGACTGTTTAAGACCAAGAGATACAAAGAGGTAGAACAAAAGCAAAGAGATAGATAGTAACATTATGTATGAAGAAACTATACGTTCTAAGTCCGAAGAGAAAGGGGCAAGTTGTCTCTTGACATGGAGTCCAATATAGTTGTTGACTGCTGACATCTATCAGTATTATTAATAACATAGAACCAAAAACCAATTTTGTTGAGCCTAGGATCATACTTTGTGAGGCACGGAGAATGTGACCTTAAGGTGGTTCCTCCATGTGTTATTTTTAGGGTAGGAAATTTCCCATAAATGATAAAACAAAACTAATGTGAAATTTGCGATCTTTCGTGACATAACACAAAATTTGTACTTTTTACAAAATATCGTGAAATTCGGGATCTTCTTGTTCCCGTTACGAATGTTGTAAATCAGAGGGCAACTGTTTACTAATCCAGGTTCCTGATGGTTATTGGATGCTGAAATTGGATTTAAAATTCTGTCTGAGCTCTGAGAATTATGTATGATCTTAAGATAACAGCTGATTCCCATGAAGGGAACTATGGCTTTAGATGTGACATAAAATGAAATACATTTCATTAACAGTTTTAGTCTCTGACGTGACATTTCCCAACACTTTTACACACCTGTAGTACAAAAAATTGTGCATTTATGAGAGTTCTTTAATGTGGTATGTCAGTTAAACTAGCTATTTTATAGCACACAAGTATGAATATGAAAAACCTCAACTATGGCAGTTTGCTTTTGCAAACATGTAAAGCAAATGATGCACCTTTCAACACAGTCTAAGCCCCGACCAACAGATAATGCTGTCACTAGACCATAGATGATGCAGACAATGCACATTATTTTATTGAAACTAACAACTCAATCAGCTGACTATTGGCAGCATCCATTTGCAAACAATGTACAGTTGTGAAATCTTGTGCATTATTTGGTTTCAGCCAGGTATACATGAAAGCAATATTTCGTTTCAAACATAAAGTTCTTTTAAGAATACAACAAAAATCTGTGAACACATTTACTCTAAGTTAGGCTGTATGTTGGTCTTCAGATCTAAAACTTGATGAATGATGAAGATTTTGAGACAGCGGTTTGTTAATATCTAATTCACTACAAAATATTCCATTTAATCAATATTCCCTAATATATTGTGCCTCTTATGTTGACGTTGTTGTGGTGTATGTAAGTAAGCAGGCAAATGTCATAAAACATAAATACTTATTTTGTGTAAAAAACAGACATTATGGATAGAAGTGGATGCCATTTCTTATAAAATAATGAAAACATGTCACACGAATTTTTGAGAAATTGTCATAAAACTACAGTCTGATTAAAATTACTTGATAGTTGACATCTGTCATTTGCCACTATAGTGTTGCAGGTTACCACTCATTTATAAGTGACACAGAAACACAGTGGGTCACTTCGCTGTTAAATGTGTAATTTGGAGCAATGTTGGAAAAGGCCACCATGAGGTATGACGGAAATGAGAGATCCTCTATTGACAGCTGATTTTAAGTCTGAACTGTGCCAGATGACATATATTGTAGCCCTTCCTAGTGTAACAACAAGCTTGTGATGTGCAATGTATCCTAGAAAACAGCAGTCAACAATCTGCAGAAGAACTAAAATTACGATCGTTTTGTTCACGGTGTTTAAAGCTAATCTCTATGAGAAACGTCAACACAGAAAAATTTCGGTTTCAGCCCTAAAAAATGACTTTAATTTCTCACCATCATTTGTTGGCTCTCATTTGGTTTTAGATTATAGATTCCAAATGAAAAAAGAAATGATAGGAAGAAAAATAAGGGCAGATAAAGATGTCAATACAATCATGAAAATGATGTGGTGAAGTATTAGAAATTAAAAAGAAATTACATTTAAATCGATCAATTTTATAATTATAATAATGAAAGGTTTTTGATTAGGTTTAGCAGTTAAAAAAAATTCACTGACCTCAACAGGTTTCAAGTCAATGGCCACCTACAGGACAATCTATTGCGCTAACCTCTACACTACGCCACGACCCTGCTTCAGGTTGTTACATATATGGCTTCTATTCCAGTAGCAGTGATGATTTGCAGTCTTCAAAAATTTGACTACACATAATGTCATGCAAAAATTTTCTAATGTAAGTTGATTTGTGTGATTATAACAACTGTATATGTGATGCTGAATTGCGTCTTGTGCAGAAGGATCTAGTAGTGTTTGGCTTGTGCTGTGTAATGAAACACACATACATTGTTACCATTGTTGTGCATATGTGTTTCATTTTATGGCCATTGTGTGTGATGAAATATACGAAATTAAGGGGCTATATCCAGGATTCGGGGTCATAACACAATAGGAAAGAGGGTGACAAGGTGAACTGACTAATTGTTGTGGCAGTTTGGCAGTGACAAACAGTTGTATGTAAAGTTGAGCACTTTGATTGGAAGAAACCACCTGTAGCCCATGACATGTCAGCCGTCTAGTAATTTTGATCAGACTATAAATTCTTCCTACCATACTAATATTTCATCTTCTACCCCTGTCATGCAGCAAACTAAATGACTCACAGTGCAACAGAAAGAGAAATTTGCTGAAGAACTGAAATTCTTTAGTTTGTAAAAAGAAAGAAATGTCAAAACATTGCTTCAAATTATTTGGTTCTCTTTCAGCTAGCCAGATGTAAAAATGAGAACCATTGCTTTAATAATGAATATTTTTGAGAAATTAGTGTAACTGTACTATTACCTGTGTAATGCTAACACAACAAGTCTTTTGACTGTTAAAATCAGTGCTTGATTTCATATACAAATGAGAAAACCTTTTACTGGCGGCTCCACTTCGTGTATTGCTCAAAGACAGAAACTCAGCTGTTTGCCTCCCTCACATGACTTAAATGTTGGTTTGTAACCTAAACGTGACAGAGATAGGGGAGCGTATGGTCTAGCATATCTGTGTTCTGAGGTACTGTCACCACAGACTTCTTCCATAAAATAGTAAAAATAATATTGAAATGAGTATTCTCATTGTTCTGTTTTACAGCCAGAAACACATTCATGTAACGTTACGTGTCTTGTCTTGTGATTGGCTGATAGAAGCATACCAAGTGGGCAAGATGTTGATTTGTGTGTTTGTCAAGCTAAAGTGCTGTATTTGGTGATTTTTGCATTTATACTTGCATACTAGAAAAATACACCATTTAATTGATGCACCACATTAAAGATGTCTTCAAACTGCACTGTTTTGGTGTGATTTATTGCACAAACACTATAGGGGAATCTAATATCACCAAATAAAACATTACCTTCATTCTAAGTTAAAAGTTAAAGAGTGCTTTATTACTAAACTTCCTGGTAGATTAAAACTGTTTGCCAGACCAGGACTCAAATCTTTCACAGGCGAGTGCTTTACCAACTGAGCTACCCAAGCATGACTGATGACCTATCCTCACAGCTTTACTTCCACAAGTACCTGAACTCTTACCTTCCAACTTTACAGAAGTTCTCCTGTGAAATTTGCCGGACTAGCAGTCTTGGAAGAAAGAATAATGCAGAAACATGGCTTAGCCACAGCCTGGAAATAGTTTCCAGAATAAACTGGCGAAAATTAATTGTTGGTGGTTAAACCAGTAAATTGTTGAGAAATATGAAGGGACTAATACTTCAAGCACAAGGGAAACAAACACTGAAATGCACTGTGTTACACCTCAGACTAAGCTAACAGCTCTTAAGGCCATAGATACATGTATTATGTGTGTGTTCATAGCTCCAATTGCTTTTTCAAGCAAATCTGTAAAATTGACGTGGCAAAAGACCACGTGTGTATAGGATGGTGGGTCTAAGCCATGTGAGATATTCTGAAGGGGTGCCAATCCCTTCATAATTTAGTGGAAAAGCAACTATCCATGCCAGCAAGATATACGGATGCTGTCAAATGTCTGGTGTCATACTGAACACAGTTTGTCTTCCGTTTTCTAATTTAGACTGCAGGTGACTGTTTTCATACCGTAGTGAGCTACTCGCAGATTGGTGGCATAAAATCTCACGGAAGAAACACTGAAGTTAGGACAATGCTTCTTTCTCCTGAAAAACTTTAAAGAGCGAGTGTGGTAGTAAAATTATTTTTTCTTTAATTGATCAGATTTAACAGATTTAATATAAATGATTTCTTTTGCAGTGTTGTAAATAAGTGTAATTTGTGATCTCAATAAATGTAAAATAGTAGACAGGTATGTTTTAATTTTCAACATAACACTGGAAAACAATTAAACAAACACAAATAGGAATATAAGGTATGGTGCGTCAAAAATCAGCAGTCAGAAACTTTATAAAAGAAATGCAAAATTGGCATTAAATAAGACCAAACTTTACTCAAACAACACCAAAATACACACAAAAAGAAGGAAAAAACAGAAATTAGCCCAAAAGTAAAATGACTTTTTACTATCCCTAGTTATGGTAGTCTTTTGATTGTCCAGCCTTATCTGGCAGAAGGTCAATCCAAAAGGTTGGAGTTATGTAAATTGTGACTTCCAACTTCATCCATACCATTGAAAACACCCTTTTTTAATACAAAAAACCCAAATTTTAACATTTTCTGAGTTCTTATGTAATACTTGCTTGTTATAAGTGTTTGTCATGTGCATACTGCACCCTTCAGAAATTATTACAGAAAACAGTCTACATTGTAAAGTGTGAAAGTATGATTACACACATGTGAAAAGCCAGACCTAACAAAAAAGATGAAACATACAGGTTTGAGGTCTTAAAAAAGTCTTTGATAGATGACTGTTCCCTCCTTTAGTCCTCTTCCATGCTGCAATATACTTCCACTTAGGCAGACAGATCATATCAGGTGGCATTGCTTCCTCCTGCGTACTAATGTACTGCAGCACTGCCTCAGTCATCTTGAACCCTTCATTTCTCCTGTCATCTAAGTTTGCCTCCTCCTCTTGTATTACTTCCTCTTGCATCATCATGTTCATAACATTGTCAGTTTGTTCATCAACTCGTTATTTGCCATCCATTCTGTAATGTCCTCTGCATCGACAACCTCACAGACTGGTACACTTTTAAGAAAGGTCTTGGAAAATCCTTTCAGATCATGGAAGTGGACATTTTAACTTTGAATCCCTGTTTGAAACCGAAGACAGTCACACTATGACATTACCGAGTCAGTGCTCTTTAGAATGGTTACACAGTCTTCATTACTATCAATTGCTGATATCAACAAACTGAAAAGACAGCAGCAATATTTCTTCTTTAGCATTTCAAGAATGCTGTGGTCCATTGGGTGACAGCTAACAGCGACATTTGATGGTAAAAATAACTCTTTGATATCTCCATCTGTGAGTTCATCATTGGTAGGATGCTAAAGTGTGTTCTCAAGAAACAGCAGAACTGCAGTAAATTGTTGACTTTCAGATATTTCTATACAGCTGTTACAATTTTTGTTGGAACCAGGTATTAAAGATTTCCGATTTCGTCCATGTTTTCTTTTGATAAGTGTAATGTAGAGTAGTGATTCCTGATTTTTCATGTTTTTGAAAGCTCTATGTTTCCATGATATCCCTGTTAATGTAAGCCTAAGCTTGTGGTTGCCAGTTGCATTACTGCAAGTGAGCCTAGTACCTTGTTCCTTACTTTTGTTGGGTCCACACACACACACACACACACACACACACACACACACACACACACACAAGGAAGCACACCTCACGCACACATGACCACCAACTCCAGCATCTCAGGCAGGAATGTCAGCATTCTGGCCCTAGCTGCTGGAGTCAGTGGTCATGCACACATGAGGTGTACTTGCTTGTCTGTGTGGATTGTGTATGTGTCTCTTTTACTGATGAAGGCTGTTGTAAAAGCTTTATGTGTCTTTTAATTGTACCTCTCTGCAACTTGATGTGTGTTCTTTAAGGTAAGCAACAATCTGTCTTTTCCTACATTGTTGATATTCCTAACTGGAGTTTCCATTGTTTGAAATTGTTTTTTCCACTGATCCAACCATACATCACTGGCAATAAATTCGGAATTATCTCCTCCTGTTGGCCATTGAAATTGCAGTGTTTTTTCTTGCACTATCAGCCCAGTAATGGGAAAACTTTTTCCTCTTAAATGGTCATGCCACTAAATAAAGCTCCCTCAACGTCTTTCAACATTGTCTTACTTACTTTTACTCTATTTCCATTAGCTTGGGAAGCACACCACCCCTCAATTTCTGCTCGGTTTCTCTTCAGTCTCCAACAGTATGATTTCCTACGCCTTTACTCCAAACCAATAGTTTTTGCTGCTATCCAAGAATCTACTCCCATTACAGCACATAGTTTCTGATTTGTAGTCACTACAAGTTTTGTTTGTTTATCACCCATTTCAGACTCTTCAATTAAAATACAAAGGACCAAACAAAACAGCAATTTAACAGTGCACACACTTAGGACATCTTATATACAACTGAAGAAACAAAGAGTGCAGGGTTACCTACAGAGCTGTTCTCTCTCTGTGTGTTCATTGTTGTTTCTGAGCACTGGAAGAGGGTCCTGGTAATTTATTCAGTATTAACAGTACAGTATGTACTTTATAATTGCGACTCCAGATGTGCTAGAAGCAAAAAGACTGATAAAGCACTTTGAAAGCCCACAGAGCATTGTAGCTGGGCTCGCTTGCTGAATCCTTTGAAAAGTGCAGTATGCAGAATATGTTAATGCTCATTTTATCACAGATAAGTATTATTGTGATATTAAGTAGGACATAGAGTATGGAGGCCAGATATGGAGGAGCTGTAAACTGATGTAAACCATTGTAGAAATAAACAGGCCTATGTACTTATAAAAAAATAGGGGACCTTACTTTTGGGATTACCCTTGTATCTTCTAGAGATGTATATAAGTGCATTTGTTCTGAGAATTATTCATTCTTGGCCTCAGGGTGATCAAAAATGGGAGACCAAACAGGATCAAAGCAAAGAAAGGAACCTTTAGTTGCATGATAACCTGAATTCAGTTAAATTTCCTGCATTCTTAGAAAAACAAATGGATCTATAATAAACTATTAGTTTTCTGTGTGTAAGTTATATTTCAAATTTGTATTCAAGTTTCTCAGTATTACCCTCAAGTTTTTCTTGTACTTTCAGAAAACAGGATTTTCCAGTTTTCCTATTTCTTCTATAGAACCAAACTTACCTGTAATATGGAGAAACATTAAACCTGAAGTGCTGCCAGGGGCAGATAAGGATATCCGTGAAGCCGCTTTAGAAGCACTACGTGCCCTGCTACACAGTTTGTCAGTGTCTCCTCTCAACAGGGAATATGCAGCGCTGCTTACACAAGTTGTACAGGTTGTGATAAGAGGTAAGTGGCCTAGGTGCCCTCTCCCTTATGTGTTAATGAAATTGAAGTGTTAGAAATTCAGAATAGAAGATCCAGTTTCTTCTCATCTAGGGAAATATCTGAAAAAAAAAATTTATTATATTTTACTTGGTCTTCGTACTGAAAAGATTTTAAATGCATGTGGACTATTATCATTGGAAAATACATGATTGAATGCAATAAACTATGAGGATGAATTACTACACATCAAATAGAAGAGATACTGAAGAGCTGGTAGGTGTGAAGAAGGAGCAGAAAACTTCTCACCTTTCAGAGTGCTCCTTCAGAAACCAAACAAACAAACACACACACACACACACACACACACACACACACACACACACACACACACACGTGTGTGTGTGTGTGTGTGTGTGTGGGCGCGCGCGCGCGCGCGCGCGCACACACAGGAAATGGGGTGCGGTACTATTGTGGAACATTCTGCTGCCCCTACAACTACTTCACACTCCCCCTGCCTCTATTCTACTCCACCATAGTTCTGCCATTGTAAAATGGCCTTATATATTTGTGTTTTCCTGCTCTAGATTCTCCTTTTTCCCTTCTAACGATAATTTTTTCCTGAAAATTTTCTTAGTGTATACCTACCCAGATTCTACGTCTAAATGCATAGTTCATGCTGGCACATTGATTCCTAACAGTCTCACATCATATTCCTCCTCAAACTCTCACTCTCTCTCTCTCTCTCTCTCTCTCTCTCTCTCTCTCTCTCTGTGTGTGTGTGTGTGTGTGTGTGTGTGTGTGTGTGTGTGTGTGAGAGAGAGAGAGAGAGAGAGAGAGAGAGAGAGAGAGAGAGAGAGAGAGAGAGAGAGGAGGGCTTTGTCTGAAAACGGAATAATTTTTCATCCTTTCTGTGTACCTGTCACATTTATGCAGCAACATTTACAATTTCAGCACCATGCTATATACTAAAATACTATAAAATTATTCAGATTTTCAGTTTTTGGTGTTAGTCTTGCATGTAATAAGACAAACAGATTTATCATAATTACTTGCTACACAAAGTAATCCTATACGCTTGTCAGAAAGTGCTAACAAAATCACCAAAATACTTAAAATTTAAAGTAATGAAAATAGTACAATAAAGCATGGTGTGCCCTTTATGGGCATAAACTAAAATCGTACAACTCATAAAATTACATTAACGCCACCTCTGGGCTTACAGTATAAATGTGGAACAAAGCAGCATTACAATATCGAAAGGTATGAATGCTAGCCAGAGGTGCATAAATGAACAAATACTGTGTCTACCCAATTATCAGACAAGATCTTTTCCCAAATTCGTCACTCAGAAAATACAGGGTCATCTTATATTCGCAGATTAAGTTATTTATCCTGAGGTCAATGTTTTGATGTTGTTTAATAGAATATGTAGGGAGTTGTCTTACATTTACTGACAAGGCTTTAGTTATTGACATCAGGTACAGATTTATTTTGAAAAATTCAGAAGGGCAGATCGGCAAACAATATTTGCACTCATAGAGGATCAAGATTTCCAGATATGCCAAAGCTCTCTAGTCAGAACTGATGTTACTCGAACAGTATTTCGCATTTGCTGAAGCGCAGCACCACCGAAGGATTGGAAGGGGAACAGTGATACCAGCTGGACTAAAAACTAGATGAGTGCAGGGAAGGGAGTGTGAGCAGGTGGCAAATTATGTCATGTTGCCAACCATGGGAAACCATATCAGGTAATTTGGCTTTTTAGGAACAGCTACCATGTTCGGACTGCAGTTTGCTTGAATACATTTGTAATCAGAATTGAATTGACTTTAAAAATTGGACAGTAATCTTCATTTGTGCAGGAGATGGTAAAAGTCTAGGTATGTATCATGCTGTAATGTTGTGAATGGTCACCATGACATATGATGGGAATGAAAGGGGGGGGGGGGGGGTTCTATGCAGCCAGTGAGAGAGCAGCTGGCAGTTGATAAATCTGGAAGCAAGAGACATTGTCACACCCTCGTGTCAGCACAGAAACGAAATCTGATATGAATTCGGATAGAAACAGATGTGTTACCAGATCCCACACCTTCACAACATATTTGGAAAAAAACCAGCCAAATATTTGCAACAGCAAAGACATAAACTACACAGCCATATTGTTAGGATGATGATGATTAAAAATAGTGATACCAAAGACAACAGGGATGATAAGTGAAAAATGTAGAAAAGAATTGTCAAATGAATATAAAAACTTTCTTTCCATTTATTTTATTTATGCTTGTATTATCAAAATGTAGACAATCAATAAATGGCATAAATTTAGAATAGGTGTAGTGTTAATTTTTTAGCTAGACACTTTACACCAGTAAATTGGTTTGTAATTTTGAAGAGTCAGAATATGTTAAAAACAAATTTTTCTCAAGAAGCCCCTCGAAAAAAAAAAGGGGGTCGTCTTATAATCAGGGACATCTTATACTCGGGTAAATACAGTAAGTAAAATAAAGAAATGAAAATAGTACAATAAAAAATGGTATGCCTTCTTTGCTTATAAACTAAAAGTCATACAGGTCGTAAAAACACCTTACCTCCATCTCTGTGCTTACAGTATAAAGATGTAGAATAAAACAGCATTTAACATTGAAACATAGGAAGGTAGTCAGTGGCGCCTTTTTATAAACAAGTTAGTAAAATAAAGGATTGTAACAGAGTTATGGGAAATAACTAACTTACGATACTATTTTATATTTTTATTTGCTTCTAGGTAGATAAAAAAACACTAAGCATGGTTATTGGTTACTTGGCTGGTTTTGTGACTTTTTTAGCCTACCGAGGGTGCATGTTTGAAAATAACCACGTCCTTACATAATTCCATTTGTTTGAATGTATTTTATCTCCCATGACTCTGTTGCATTCCGTGATTTTACTTATTTGTTCATTCTGTATGCATCACTAGATAGCTTCATACCTTTTGATGTTGTATGCTATTTTATTACACGTGTTAATGCTGTAAGCGCAGAGATGACATTAATGTAATTGTAAAGTTGTATGATTTTAGTTTATGCCCAAAGAGGATACACCATGTTTTATTTTTTCTTTCTTCATTCCTTTAAATTTTAATTACTTTGGTGCATTATTTTAACATTGTACTTTTTGTGTTGTGTGAAAGTGTAAATGGAGCCTCGTCCATTAGTTTGTAACACAAAAATACATGACATACTATCCTGTGCTCAGTGTCGCTGGGCTATACTTGTGGCTCCACACATGTGATTTGCTTTCCATGGTTTAACCATTACTTGTGGTTTTATTGTTCAGTACATTTAAAAAAATTAAAAATTGTATAGCCTTATTATTATTTAACTATTCACCAGCACCTCTACAAGGACACCACATGGCTCTGACATCACATTTTCTTCCTGTTTAACCATGTAAGCAGTAGCTTCAGTTCATGTTAGACTCCTGTACACTCTACACCACCAATATTGTTTACTACATGACATTGTACTTTAGTCGCCTGTTGTTAAATGGTATATAACTGTGTGGTGCTTACGTTTGCACTTGTGATACACTGTCAACTACCATTTGTTCCTGATTCTCCTGTTTTGTAATTTTCAGCACTGAAGAACTATGTAATAGTTGAACTCTTAGATCTGCTGTAATAAAATGATGGATTTCACAATTAATTGTTGTTCTTTTCTCCATTATCTATACTCAATGGTCACTGCACAAACGGGAGTGTATGGATTCCAATTTCATTAATGTGTGATAATGTTTGAGAACATAAAATATCAGTGAAATTATGGCTATTTGTATTAAACATCAACACAGTGTGTTCAATACAGTGTCACCTATTGCAGGTGTATCCTGTCCTGTCACAGGCAGAGCCATCTATGAAAGCATATCAAAGTAGTCGTATAATATACTAGCTCTACTATAGCATTTTATGTGGGTGTGACCACAAACCAGCTGTCCACCCAAATGAATGGCCACCATCAAACTGTGGTCAAGAGGCAAGTTATCTATCCAGTGGTGATCATGCTGCTGAATAAACATGCTCAATTTCAGTGGCTTCTTCATAAACCATGCCATCTGAATTCCTTAAATGGGAATTGTTATTGCAACATATTGTTCAATCTCGTAATCTTCCAGGTGTCAATCTCAGCTAATCTCTGGGCACGATATTAACTTCACTCATCCTACACTCAAATCATTCTCTCTGCAGACTGCCTCTGCATCTGTTCTAGCTGCCTCTCCCAATCCAGTACTCAACATAACTGTGCACTGTGCTTAATTCCCCCTGGCTGTGGCCAAAACAAGCTCAGTAGTACCAAATTCATATTCTGTGTGCCTACTGCCTCTCTCACCCAGCAATCTCTCCAGTCCCTTTCTCTTGTGGCCCCCTCCACTCATTACAACCCCTCACCCAATCAAGCTACACTGCCAGCACAATGTAGTCAGTAGGAAAAATGTTGTTGAGCTTGTGTATGTGTGCATTTATGTTTTCTGTAGCTGACATGAAGGATTCGTCCGGAAGCTGGCAACAGTCTGTGTATTGTTTGTGTCTATATCAGTGACTCAGCTTCTCAGCTAGTCAGTGAGTTACCACCTGTATTTCATCCCATTGCCACAGTCTACTTAATTGGTCCTGTGTGAATAATATAATAAAATAAAGGAATGAAAATAGTACAATAAAAAATGGTATGTGTTCTTTGGGTATAAACTAAAAACTAAAAACATACAGATCGTAAAAAGACATTAGCGACTTCTCTACGCTGCTGTATAAAGGTGTGGAATAAAACACCATATAACAATGAAAGGTAGGAAGCTAGCCAGCTGCGCATTTTCATGGATAAGTAAAAAATGTACATTGATACAAGCACACTAGGGAGGTGGTTTCATCCAGCACATGGTTTACACATCAAGAGAGTGGGAAAGGCCTTTGTTAGTCATAAGATCTCAAATATAGTTCATATGAAATTGAACATGCAGTGAGGTTTTAAGCAAGTTATACCTTTGAAAGGCAAAAGCAATGTGCTGGAATTAAGATCGCGGTGTGAGGAAACAATACTGGTAGTGGTCCCTACCAAGAGCAATGACAAAAATGATTTTTTAGCAGAACCAGCTGCACCTTAAGCACTCGCTTGAAAAATGAAAACAGTGATAAAATATTTACTCTGCTGCAAGTCAATGTTTGTTGTATAATAAATGAATTGTTAGAACTGGAACATGTTTGTAGCATTAGGGATGGAGATGTGATGTGTGTATCAGAATACTGGCTAACAACATATTCTCAATGATATGTTGTTGCTGATGTAATGTGTAGGAAACAGAAAAAATTGTCATGCTGGAGTTTACTTCAAGTATGTTCTAAAATGTACAAAATTAAACTTTACACAATATTGTTGGAAGTAAATGCTGAGTTTAGATGTGTAAGTCTCAGTGAAGGTAGTATAATAATCGTAAGCTTGTGTGTAGGTCCCCAAATGGAGATTCAAATGTAGTTTTGAACAGTTTGAATTAGTGGTTAGAAAACTTTTTACACTTAAAACGGAGCTTGTTATCTGTGGGGATTTTAATATTGATATGGGGAATTCAAAGCAATGGGAGTCCAGAACATTTGTTAACATTTTAAGTTCTTGCGTAATAACATATTTCTAGACAATGTTATTGTTAACTTACACTGGGAGGCATAGGTGACTAGCCTGACCAGTGGAGTATTTGCAGATCATTTTCCATTGTTTTTAACACTTTGTTTCACACAACCAACTTATTCAAATGAATTTAGTGTGGCATGGGTAAGAGGTCAGGGAGAGAAGAACAATATGTTATATATTGACAAATTAAAGAACGCAAACTGGGATTATGTACGTGAATGTTAGACAAGAAAAATTGGAGCTGAAAATGATTTTGATGACATTTTTTAAAAAATGTCGGGATTTATGGTTTTCATGTTCCCCATTAATATAAATTAACATCTCAAATAAGCATAAAAATACAATAGTTTTCATGTTGTATGTTAATAAAGATAACTCGTCAAATACACATAAAAATACAAAAATTATCTGGTATACAAAAGAATCTACAGAAATTAGAGAAAACATGATCATACAGTATCGAGTATATGAAAATGAGGGTAATCGAGGGAGTGAATGGTGAGATTTGCATTACAATGATTTCCTTACAAGTAGAAAGTATTACAAAGCTACGGAAGGTGCTCCAGACAAGTATAATGCACATTGGGAGGTTGTCAGACGAGATAATTCTTCCAGCTACGTATGTCAAGCTCTGCATGATCCAGAAGAATTGAATGACTACTTACTTCGTCACATCAGTCAGAGAACTTGGACACATCTGCAAGAGATTTGCTTGGTCCCTAGTTGTATGCAAGGCCTTCATTTCATTGGGATAAAATCAGACCCGATGATGGCCGTAAAACTGTTTCCAAATTATCTAATTCCAAATGTAGTGACAGCTACTACATGTCTAATTATGTTGTTCAACAGACAGTTCACTTGATAAGTAAGCCACTGAGTTTTATTTTTAATAAATGTTTAAAGTATGCAGTGATCTAGTAGCCCACCTCTGAATTGCTAAAATGTCTTCCTTCAATACGGGCTGATGTGGATCCCAAACACTCGAACAGTACTCAAGAATAGGTCACACCAGCATCCGATATGCAGTCTCCTTTACAGGTGAACATCTCTTTCCTAAAATTCTCCCAGTAAACCAAAGTCGACCATTCACTTTTCCTACCACACTTATCACATACTAGTTCCACCTCGTATCACTTTGCAACATTGTACCCAGATATTTAAATGACTTGACTGTGTCAAGCAGGACACTAGCAATACTGTACCCGAACATTACAGGTTTGATCTTCCTACTCATCTGCATTAACTTACATTTCTCCACGTCCAGGGCTAGCTGCCATTCATCACACCAACTGGAAATTTTGTCTTAAGTCATCTTGTATCTTCTTACAGTCACTCAACTTCGGCACCTTACCATATGCTATGTCATCATCAGGAAACAATCATGGATTTCTGTCCACCCTGTCCATTATACTTCCTGGGGCACTCCTGATGTTACCTTTGCCTCTGATGAACACTCGCCATTGAGGACAACACACTGGATTCTATTATTTAAGAAGCCTTCGAGCCACTCACATATCTGTATCTTCATTAACAGCCTACAGTGGGGCACCGTGTCAAATGCTTTTCGGAAATATAGAAATATGGAATCTGCCTGTTGCCCTTCATTCGTAGTTCTCTGTGTGGGGTAGTGCGTTAAATATTATAGGGTTTCGCCGTCTGTTTACGAGAGCCTGGCCACTATTTTTGTGGTCAGCCAGAAAGCGATGGAAGACATACTGATCATAGTTCCCAGTCTGCAAGTCCACATTCTTGTCCAGCCCACTTAAAGAAATGTTTCTTTTTTTATTTGTGTAGCAGGATCAGGACTATGATTATAAATTAAGATTTGAAATTCTAATTGTTACATATATTTAGTGAAGTTTCTCAAGCACAACATGAAGTATTCAACCTCTACGGTAAGTTCCTACCAAATTGTCTTTCGCCCTGACTGCTGATATTCAAAATAAATGCTCGTCACAAAAGTGGAAAATAATTGTCACCACGTACCACGCGGATTTGTAAATATCACGGATGGCACACTAACAGTTTCTTTAGCGAAAATCTAAGTGATCCAGGATGGTGTACAATCCTCGGGAGTTCACTATAAATTATTACTGAAAATCAATGATTTGAATTCGGGAGGACGACTGTTCAATCCTGCGTCCGGCCATCCTGATTTAGGTTTTCCGTGATTTCCCTAAATCACTCCAGGCAAATGCCGGGATGGTTCCCTTCAAAGGACATGGCCGACTTCCTTCCCCGTCCTTCCCTAATCCGATGAGACCGATGACCTCGCTGTCTGGTCTCCTTCCCCAAAACAACCCAACGCAACCAAATGCTTTGAAACAGCTGGTCTCTGACGTCATCTGAGACAGTGCACACTCCGGCGTTTGACTCGAGCAGATCTTACAGTGGCTGGGTGCAAAGTGAAGCCTAGTCTCATCTCTCAGGCTTGATTTAAACATGTGGCACAGTAGACGGCCAAGGAAACACCTGCTGTCATCCGCCTTATGCACACTGCAGCAGTCTCTAAATGGCTGTTTTCTTGTACACACAATATTTAATAACAAAGTTATGAATTAATTTAGAATCTTCATAATTTTTGCATGCATGTAGGTAAGTTGGTTGAAATTACAGTAGTAGTTTCAAGTCACTTGCATAAAAACTTTGCCTTCTAGAATTTTTAGAACGGAACTGACAGTAGATCATTACCTCTGAACTATAACTTTGAGACTTGTATTGGTTGTTTTTAACATTATGGTCCTAAAACTTGTTGCAGCTCTATTATTTGATAGGTTTTATCGTGTGCTGTAATCAAAATTTTCTAGCATTAAAATTAGAGAACTTAATCTACTACAAATAAGGGCATTTTAGTTCCAATTTTAGTTTTCATTAAATTACTCAAAAACTATTAGAGATAGCTTAATGGGGTTACGTAGTCATTATTTTTAGCCTGAACTGAAGCATCATACTAATTTTCACATTTCTAAGTCTAATGCGTAGTGCCTTCAATTTTTCTTAAAAACATGAATTCTGATTACAATTTTTATTATATCATGTTGAGACTTGCACCTGTTAATTTTGGCATACATCTGCACATTATGACCAATTTCTGACTTTCTAGCTTTATTGTGTAGTGCCACTTATTTTTTTTCTTAAAGCGGTATATTTAGGAAAACTATTGATCTAGTCATTCTAAGACTTGACATTTAAAACATTATTACATTAAAGTTTATGTTGACAAATTCTGAAAAAGCAATTTTAACTTTTAATTATATTCTTAATTGTGGTACAATACTACGTGCAGGCGTATTATGGTGACGTGGAACTACTAGCAGTGAAGTGTTGTAAATCCCGGCACAATCGCTCGCCTCTCTATCTCACAAACGATACAGCGCTTGTTTTGCCACATCAGTGTATCGTGTGAGAGAAGGGCAATCTGAGTTTCGTATGAGTGATGATTCTTAAAACCGTGTGGATTCCGACATAAGCTTCCCAGTATCAAGGAAGTTTATTATATTCAAACTGAGAATATGTTCAAGGAGGGATATTGGTCTGTAATTTTGTGAGTCTGTTCTTTTACCCTTCTTATTTACTGGAGTCACCTGTGCTTTTTTTTCAGTCGCTTGAGACTGTGCTGAGCGAGAGAGTCACAATAAATGCATGCTAGCTAAGGGGCTCTGTTGTGATATTGCATAATGTGTTCGTCTTTTGTTCTAATTTGGTATAGCGGGAACGTCTGCCAATTGCTCTGCGTGTATAGACATCCTCCGAGCAAGATAATTGGTGAAATTTTATCACTTTTTCAGTGGTCTCATTATTAGTTGCAAACTATTTATCTTAAATTCCTCTTGAGTGTTCAGCCAGGTATAGCTGTTAATAGTGCATGAATTTTTGGTAATGAGACATAACGCCATCTTCAGCTGAATGCTGGTGACTTATAGGTTGTTCCATTGATGCTTCCCTTTATGTGGATAACCCTCACTCCCTGACAGTGGTCTCCATGATGGGGAACTGGAAGAAAGATGTTCTTTGTTGGTCCAGTTCAGCTTTTCCACCTCACCTTAGTGTGCCAGGTGCAACAACCCAAGCCTTTATGTAGTATCAGTGACTAAGCTTGGCTGAACACTGAGAAGGATTTTAACTATGTATTCGCTGGAAAACTGTTTGTTTGTTTACATTGTATTATTAATTACCAATGTGATAGTGCTGATTGCAAGTAAACTTCCTTCTGCTTGTGCACACATGCAGAAAAAAATGAAGTTGGACATAATAAAATAATAATGTGTTGATGATGAAATTCAAAGCTTTGTAATCTACACTTGAAATACATTTTGTGCATCAGGTTTTTAAAGTTTTGTTTGATATGTTAAATAAGATTCTCTACCATCGCTGAAGGAAGTGGAGATGAATGCATTTTTGCCGTCTGTCCAATTGTTGCTGTGTGTCGCCGAAGCATCAGTGCCATCGTGTATTCAGGTTGTTACTGAGGTGAGCACATTTTCTTCAGTATTAAATTTTACTAAGTGATAAATTGAGCTAAAGTGTAATTAATATAAAAATTCACAAATCTTCCGCTGAATTGAAAACTTAATGCTTCTTTTCCATTTTTTATACTCTTTTAGAGATTTTTTTCCTTCTCTTCTTTATTTACGGTGTCCTCAATTTTCATTGCACAATTTCTCATTCTCTCACATGTTGGTGCCTCTCCTTCTCCATTTTATATGAGGGATGTTCAAAAGAAAAGGTACAAAACAATACTGTGGGTATAATTGATATAATTGAAGTCTTTATTCAAAAGTAATCACTGGAGACCAGAGCACAGCTGTTGCATTTGACCTTCAGTTCATTGTCCATGTTGAAGCGCTTCTCATTAAGAGCTTTTTTAGCAGACCAAACACATGGGTGTCACAGGACGACATGTCCGGGCTGTAGGGCGGATGCTTGAACTGCTCCTACTTGAATGTGGCTCTTACACTTTGTGCGACCACAGCGACATGTGGACACACATTATCATAGAGCAGAATCACTCCTCCTGCGAGCAGTCCAGGCCAGTTGCTGTTAATGGACCTGCATAGGCTGCAGAGTGTCTCGCAGAACATGTCACTGTTAATCGTTTTTCTGTGCACGATGAATTCGATGAATATTGACCTCAGACATTGAAAAGACATTGAGCATCATCTTGCCTGCCGAGGGCATAGCTTTGAATCTTTGAGGAGGATATGCATAGCCACATCGGCTACTACATTGCTGTCCCTAGATGTCTCACTACATTGTCCTAAAGTGGCATATGCAAATTTAAACTGATTTGGTTATTATAATGTTTTGTACCTTTCTGTTGAGCACTCCTTATAAATTTCTCCTTCATTTCTGCCAATATAACTCAATTCATTACCTATTATTTTCTGACAACTTATTACTAGTACTCTGAAATATAAGTCTCTGCCATTATTTGTTAGTTATTGCTGGAAAACTTGTATCTGAATTTAATACATTATTTATGCAGAGTGTTAAGATAGCATATTTTCCCCTACAGTGGCTAACATTTACCCTATTACTCCTTTTTTTTCATATTTACACAAGTAAAGCAACAGCATAGCATTTCCAAAGAATGAAGTTTCAGTGTCCACTTACTAAGAGTGTGTCATCTCTATGTGTGGGGCATTTGTATTTCAAAAATTGGTTGTTATAATTTATAGTGCACTGTCATTAAGGTCTGCTATATGTGTGTGTATGGAAGATTAATTTTAAAATGAGTATTATCATGTATAGTAAAATCTGCTCTTACTTGGAATAGCAGATATATTTCATACAATTTTGTGCTGTGTGCTAATGTATAAAAGATTTTAAATTCCACTGCTGGTCCTTTATGTTCGAGCATATTAGAATTTTCTAATGAGATGATGGTTTGTACTCTGGAGTTGGCATACTAAGACTGGCATTGGCTTCAAAAGAAGATATGTTACTGTATTTGATGAATGTCACAAATTGGGTGCATTGCAGCAGTAGCAGGAACTGTCTGGTGATATTTTTGACTGTGATAGTAAGTAGAGAAATGTGAGCATATCATGTATGTGTTGTTGCTCTGTCTCATCTTCCTCCTCACGCTCACTCCCCTTCCACTCACATTCCCTTTCCTCTCCCCCTCCTCCACTCCCCCACCCCCTCCTCCACTCCCCCACTCCCCCACCCTCAACTCACACCCACATTCCACACTCTACCCTCCACTCACACTCACCCTCCACTCACACTCACCCTCCACTCACACTCACCCTCCACTCACACTCACCCTCCACCCAAACTCCACCCACACTCTCATCCTGAGCTCCACCATTCTCATTTCATTTTGTCACTATTGCTACCATCTGAAAGAAGTTGTGGTTTTTTATGTTTGTGGATGTCTTGTGAGTAGTAATTAAAGCAATACCACTAACAATAAATAATCAACGAATATATTGAATGAGCAAAATGATTGATTTGGAAAGCAAAAGAGATTTATGTATCCATTGTGTTCTAGTGTGCAGCTTGTCTGTGTAGCGTGAGCTTAGAGAGAGAGAGAGAGAGAGAGAGAGAGAGAGAGAGAGAGAGAATATGCATCCCTTCTGTCAGTTCCCATAACAAGAGTCGTTCTTTAGTGTTGATAACTCAACATGGACACCCTCCACTGTAGTATATGAAACACATTCCTCATTTGTGATTAAAAGCAGTGAATTTCCCGCAGTAGGTGTAGCAGTGTTATGGCTGTAAAGGAGTGTCACTTCAGGAAAAACTAACATAAAGTATAATAGTGCTGCAATGAATTTTGAAATGGCAAGTAGTACAGTCTTTGTGTGACATGACAAGAGTAATATAACTATGCCGATGAGTCTCTAGTGGCTGGAGAACTCCCTCATAGCTATAATGGTGACTGAGGCCTGTTGTTCACAACATTAAGAATTTCTTACAAACATGTCAAGTTGTGTTAATTGCTGTACTGGAACAGTTGTGTCCCCAAATAACAACTCATAGCAATGTGCAAATAATAGCAGAGTACTTCATTTTGATTACCACCACTGAAAACTAGGGTTCAGTTTCCCACCATAACTAAGTATCAGTGGAGATGGGTGGCTGGAACACCATTTCCATTAACACTCAGGAATTCAAGTCTCCCTTCTCCACATAGCATCTTCACTCTACATTGTCAGAGGCCTTAGAGACTACATCAGACAGTGATCAAACCCAGTACATCATGTTGTGTAAGAAACATGGTGTGTTAAAACACTGGTGAACACTTTCTGGCAGAATCAGTTTTAAATGGAGTTTTTTGAAGTACACTACTGATTTTTCAGAGTTGGTAGGTAAGGTTTGATACTTTTTGTGGACAGCAAAATAAAAATGCAGCCATTGGAGGTGAGTCTGTATAATGAAGACAGATATTACCAATAAGTGTTAGCTATTGAAAATTACAGTTTTAACTGGCAGAATGTATATTTTCTGAAGACTCTACAAAGGGTACTAGTAAAGTTTTGTAATACAGCTTTATTTACATAATTTTTTCATGTAATTTCTGCCACATTGAATACACGTCTCCATCCTCTGAAACGAATCCCTTTACCAGTTCTCCCAAGTTTCCCAGGGAGTAAGGCACATTTGTTGTTCCAAGCCCACAAGAGGTCCTCTTCACTTGAAAACTGCACTCTTTTCAACTTCATTTTCACTTGCACGAACAGTATAAAGTCACAAGGAGCAAGGTCTCAACTGAAAAGAGGCTGCTCAAGAAGTTTTTCTGATAGCTATGTGTGTGTTGTCGTCATCTTCAAAGACCCAAACTTTGTTTTGAGTCTTAGATAGCACATGATAATAGCACAGTAAAGTCTTGTCACCTATCATGATGTTATTCATGTACTGAGATTATCCCTTAGAAAACTTCTTTAACATCTCCCGGCACCGAGTCACACTTTGTGTCATCGGCCTTTCCGTCAGTCCATGCGGCACCCAGAGACGACAAAATTTCTTTACTTACAAATGATCATGCAGAGTCGAACAAATTACAGGTGCATTTTGCCCTAGCCTCTCTCTACTTACAGATCACTCATCTATCTCTGTCTAGCATTTTTCTCACAGCATCGATGTTTTCCTCTGTAACTGATGACTGATTATTGCGACCTTCCCGTCCTCTCAGCGTCCTGTAGAGTGAAATTTCCTCTTTGGAATTCTCTGTACCACCTGAATATAGTTTTACAATGTGGACATACATCATCAAGTGCAAGAGTCATTTCTTCAAAGCACTGGCCCATATTTAACCCATGCGCAAAGCTGTAGTGCAGAACTTCCCGAATCTCAATTCATGACCATGATGCCATAGCAAGCATTTCAAAATAACCCTGCTAGGGAACGACTGTGCCCACAGACTTGGCACAGCGGCTATAATGCAAGTATGAAGTATTCTCAGAACACAGCAACAACCAGCATCCTGCGACTTAATTGTTGCGTCATATTGCAAAACATTCCTAGTATCCTTAGTATATTTTCTCACTTAGTGATTTGTATCTAAAGACTGCAAAGTTTGTTCTGAATCCTAATACGTTAGTATGAAGCTGGTATTTGTACAGGTATCATTGGTGAACTTGCAGCATTCGAAGAATAAAGTTATAATGAAATCTAGACCTTTTGCTGCTTACAGGTGTTGATAAATATCAACGGGGACAGTTCAAAAATATGTGCCCCAACCGGGACTTAAACCCGGGACCTCCTGTTTACATGGCAGATGCTCTATCCGACTGAGCCACCAAGGACACAGATGATAGTTCAACTGCAGGGACTTATCTCTGGCACGCTCCCTGTGAGACCCACACTTTCCAACCTTCTGTCCACACACTACATTTTTAGTGCCCCTGCCCACCATACTCATTACTTGCGGCAGTCAATCTACCAATTCCCATAAGAGTTTGTGCATTTTGAGTACATCCGCACTGAAGACGATCATTGGCCGGTAAGCCTTATCTATATGAAGCTGGTATCTGTACATATATCATTGGTGATCTTGCAGCTCTCGAAGAATGAAGGTACAACGAAATCTAGACCTTTCGCTGCTTACAGGCATAGGTAAATATCAACAGGGACAGTTGAAAAATGTGTGCCCCGTTGCTACTTAGCAACGCTCATAGGCAGCGAAAGGTCTAGATTTCATTATAACTTCATAATACATTAGTGGCTGGCTGCCTTCTTATGGACTTAATATGTATCTCATGATGGCTTTTTAATTTGATTCTGCCTAGTCTACTCACACTATAAAAAATTCTATGATACTGTCAATTGGCAGTTATATTCAGAGGGAATAAACTTGTTTCTAGTCACTAATACATACATCTGTGATAGTGCAAGAGGAGCTTGCAGAACAGAACAAGAATGCCCTTTGGGCTCTCTTCTTTCAGCCCAAGAACTCGGTTCCATAAAAAAATTATGGGCAGAGCCAGAATGGACAGGGAATGGACGGGAATGTCATTTCAAGAACCCAAGATGGCCTTAGGAGGGTAACCCTAGCTGCCTGGGATAAGTTTTAGGTGGACGATAAATAACTCATTTTTTACAGTGAGACTTCCTCGGAGATGGTCATTGAAGTCCAAGACTTTAGATTAATATTCTAAATAGTGAATGAACTTAATGCAATGCTCTTTTGAAGGCCAAGAATCTCAATGAAAACTGTAAGACTTTGTTCTGTTGATTTCTACAGATGAAGACAATTGATGCACTAACACAAATTCCCTGAACGATATCCTTCAAATGACCAGCCTCTCAACGAAACTACTGAAATAACCCAACATTATGCTGGCACATCTAACATCCAAGAATTAATTGCAACTAACTCATGCTTCCTTCACCTCACCAAATCATCAAGTGCCATTTTTCAGGTCTTTAATCATAGAAATTAAAGGGTACAGGGTACCTTGTATGTTTGCTTCCCTTGTATTTAGTGTCGTAATTTAACTGTATCACTCACATACATAGTTAAAAGCTATTGTTAGCCATAATGTAATATTGCAATGTGATTGACTCCTGCAGAACATTTAATCATCTGTCATTTTCAGGTCATGCCAATTTTTGTCCTTTCAAGTACAGCTACAATTGTATCTCCAGTTATCTATTCCAAGAAGTATTTTCACTTTATGCTAACTGCTAACCACTAATAGTGTGTGCTACCATCAAACAGTTTATTTGCTGCTGATATGTCTTTCCACCAAAACTGTTGCTTGTGCTTTTAGTGATGATCTCAGTATTCATGGAATTACACTTTCTACAGATTAACAAATGATTTCTGTCAGGTACAGCCAGTGAGCTCAATCCCAAATTGGAGAGATAACTACACGAATCAGAACCGTGGTGCGTGATGTCACAGTTGCCCTGTTAAACTGTGGCAAGGCGTCAGATTGTTCTGATACATAGAAAAAATATAAGTTACCGTTTATGTACGCTATATGACACCATGCGTGTTTAGTTCACCGTTAGCTATTGCCTCATACCTTCTAACGCTTCCCCGCAAGATCAGTTTTGCAATTGCTATGCTGTGTTTAGATACATAATTTCCATATTGCTGCTAAAGCTGCTGACAAATTATGCATCTAAAAAATGTTTCCTATGTGCAAAAGATTTTTTGCTTTCAATTTTTGCATTTTATTTCCTGAATGATGAAACTATGAAAAATTTCTTATTGTTGTGGTCTTCAGTCCAGAGACTGGTTTGATGCAGCTCTCCATACTACACTGTCATGTGCAAGTGTCTTCATCTCCCAGTACCTACTGCAAACTACATCCTTCTGAATCTGCTTAGTGTATTCATCTCTTGGTCTCCCTCTGTGATTTTTACCCTCCACGCTGCCCTCCAGTACTAAATTGGTGATCCCTTGATGCCTCAGAACATGTCCTACCAACCGATCCCTTCTTCTAATCAAGTTGTGCCACAAATTTCTCTTCTCCCCAATTCTATTCAATACCACCTCATTAGTTATGTGATCTACCCATCTAATCTTCAGCATTCTTCTGTAGCACCACATTCGAAAGCTTCTATTCTTTTCTTGTCCAAATTATTTATTGTCCACGTTTCACTTCCACACATGGCTACTCTCCATACAAATACTTTCAGAAGCGACTTCCTGACACTTAAATATATACTTGATGTTAACAAATTTCTCTTCTATAGAAACACTTTCCTTGCCATTGCCAGTCTACATTTTATAACCTCTCTACTTTGACCATCATCAGTTATTTTGCTCCCCAAATAGCAAAACTCCTTTACTACTTTAAGCGTCTCATTTCCTAATCTAATTCCCTCAGCATTTAATTCAACTACATTCCATTATCCTCGTTTTGCTTTTGTTGATGTTCATCTTATATCCTCCTTTCAAGACACTGTCCATTCTGTTCAGCTGCTCTTCCAGGTCCTATGCTGTCTCTGACAGAATTACAATGTCATCGGCAAACCTCAAAGTTTTTAGTTCTTCTCCATGGATTTTAATTCCTACTCCGAATTTTTCTTTTGTTTCCTTCACTGCTTGCTCAGTATACAGATTGAATAACATTGGGGATAGGCTACTACCCTCTCTCACCTCCTTCCCAACCACTGCTTCCCTTTCATGCCCCTGGACTCTTATAATTGCCGTCTGGTTTCTGTACAAATTGTAAACAGCCTTTTGTTCCCTGTACTTGACCCACGCCACCTTCAGAATTTGAATGACAGTATTCCAGTCAACATTGTCAAAGGCTTTCTCTAAGTGTACAAATGCTAGAAATGTAGGTTTTCCTTTCCTTAATCTATCTTCTAAGATAAGTCGTAGGGTCAGTATTGCTTCACGTGTTCCAACATTTCTTCAGAATCCAAACTGATCTTACCCGAGGTCAGCTTCTACCAATTTTTCCATTCGTCCATAAAGAATTCGCATTAGTATTTTGCAGCCATGACTTATTAAACTGATAGTTCGGTTATTTTCACGTTTGGGATTGGAATTATTGTATTCTTCTTGAAGTCTGAGGGTATTTCACTTGTCTCATGCATCTCGCTCACCAGATGGTAGAGTTTTGTCAGGGCACACCCATGGCTGTCAGTAGTTCTAATGGAATGTTTGGTACTCTCAGGGCCATGTTTCGACTTAGGGCTTAGAGCGCTCTGTCAAACTCTTCATACAGTATCATATCTCCCTTTTCATCTTCATCTGCTTCCTCTTACATTTACATAATATTTTGCTCAAGAACATCGCCGTTGTATAAACGCTCTATATACTCCTTCCACCTTTCTGTTGTCCCTTCTTTGCTTAGAACTGGGTTTCCATCTTAGCTCTTGATATTCATACAAGTGGTTTGCTTTTCTCCAAAGGTCTCTTTAATTTTCCTGTTGGCAGTATCTATCTTACCCCTAGTGAGATATGCCTCCACATCCTTACATTTGTCTTCTATCCATCCCTGCTTAGCCATTTTGCACTTCCTGCCGATCTCGTTTTTGAGTCATTTGTATTCCTTTTTGCCTGCTACATTTACTGCATTTTTATATTTTATCCTTTCAGCAATTAAATTCAATATATTTTCTGTTACCCAAGGATTTATACTAGCCCTCGTCTTTTTACCTACTTGATCCTTCACTGCCTTCACTATTTCATTCCTCAAAGCTACCCATTCTTCTTCTACTGTATTTCTTTCCACCATTCCTGTCAATTGTTCCCTTATGCTCTCCCTGAAAGTACCTACAACCTCTGGTTCTGTCAGTTTATCCATGTCCCATCTCCTTAAATTCCCATCTTTTTGCAGTTTTTCAGTTTTAATCTACAGTTCATAATCAATAGATTGTGGTCAGAGTCCACATCTGCCCCTGGAAATGTCTTACAATTTAAAACCTGGTTCCTAAATCTCTGTCTTACCATTATATAATCTATCTGAAACCTTCCAGATCTCCAGGCCACTTCCATGTATAAAACCTCCTTTTGTGATTCTTGAACCAAGTGTTAGCTATGATTAAGTTATGCTTTGTGCAAAATTCGGTCGGGTGGCTTCCTCTTTCGTTCCTTACCCCCATTCAATATTCACCTACTACCTTTCCTTCTCTTCCTTTTCCTACCATTGAATTCCAGTCACCCATGACTATTAAATTTTCACCTCCCTTCTTTATGTGAATAATTTCTTTTATCTCATACTACGTTTCATCAAACTCTTCGTCATCTGCAGATCTAATTGGCATATAAACTTGTACTACTGTGGTAGCCAAGAGCTTCGTGTCTATCTTGTCCACAGCCGGCCACTGTGGCTGAGCAGTTCTAGGCGCTTCAGTCCGGAACTGCGCTGCTGCTACGGTCGCAGGGTCGAATCCTGCCTCGGGCATGGGTGTGTCTGGTGTCCTTAGGTTAGGTTGAAGTAGTTCTAAGTCTAGGGGACTGATGAACTGCCACCGAACTTTACTAATTCCCACTATATCTAATTTTAACCTCTCCATTTCTCTTTTTAAATTTTCTAACATACCTGCCCAATTAAGGGATCTGACATTCCATGCTCCAATCTGTACAATGCCAGTTTTCTTTCTCTTGATAACGATGTCCTCCTGAGTAGTCCCCACCCGGAGATCCAAATGGGGGACTATTTTACCTCCAGAATATTTTACCCAAGACGATGCGGTCATCATTTAATCATACAGTTAAGCTGCATGCCCTCAGGAGAAATTACGGCTGTAATTTCCCCTTGCTTTCAGCTATTCACAGTACCAGCAGAGCAAGGCCATTTTGGTTAGTGTTACAAGGCCAGATCAGTCAGTCATCCAGACTGTTGCCCCTGCAACTACTGAAAAGGCTGCTGTCCCTCTTCAGGAACCACGCCTTTGTCTGGCCTCTCAACAGATACCCCTCCATTGTGGTTATGCTTACAATGTGGCTATCTGTGTCACTGAGGCACGCAAGCCTCCCCACCAATGGCAAGGTCATGGGGGTTCATGATAATGATAAAAATGACCATGAAAAATTTCTTATTATAATTACTTAATCAGACAGGTAGCGAACTTTCACACAATAACACATGTGAGGCAAAGTGCATTTCTCTCTACATGTAACGAGAAAAGTTTTGTACGGATCATTAGGCAACAGAACTGCTAAACCATTGATTTGTTGCTAATTTCAGCAGCTAAAAGGGGAAAAATCTTTAATGTTAAGCCAAATAACTTAACAGACTGTATGTTAATAATTGAGAGGCAATAATTTTGGAAAAGGAGGAGGTAGTCAAATTAGTAACATGTAAGCATCAATTTTCATGTCATACATTGCCAAATTAATTAGCTTCCCCAACCTGTGCCTCATGCCAGAATGGTTATCCTGTGCAGTAGCTGTTGCTTTTAATCTAATATGAAGCTATATACTAACAATACTTCATATTAACTGTGACTCGTGCATTCCTTGATAGTCAATGACCCAGACTAGTGTATGCGTTTTGCCAATTACATTGGCTTGTTCACCAATGTAACAACAAGCAGTATTAATAAGTCTATCGTAAAAATGGTTTGAGCTTAAGGTAAAACTCACTAGAGCAGAACGAAAGCATTTTTCTGTGTGCTGCACTACTTTCAACACTGCTACTGATGGTGAAACAAATAACCTCTGTCAACCTTCATAGTAAAGGCAGCTGTATTTGCCACAAGAGTCTTGTAGTAAGCGTGATCATTTGGGCACATTTAGGGAACAGTAATAAGCTCTTTGCACTCAGCACATCTTGTGTGGTGTGGTTGTCTTCAGTCCTGAGACTGGTTTGATGCAGCTTTCCGTGCTACTCTATCCTGTGCACGCTTCTTCATCTCCCAGTACTTACTGCAACCTACATCCTTCTGAATCTGCTTAGTGTATTCATCTCTTAGTCTCCCTCTACGATTTTTACCCTCCACGCTGCCCTCCAATGCTAAATTTGTGATCCCTTGATGCCTCAGAACGTGTCCTACCAACCGGTCCCTTCTTCTTGTCAAGTTGTGCCACAAACTCCTCTTCTCTCCAATTTATTCAGTACCTCCTCATTAGTTATGTTGATCTACCCATCTAATCTTCAGCATTCTTCTGTAGCACCACATTTTGAAAGCTTCTATTTTCTTCTTGTTCAAACTATTTATCGTCCATGTTTCACTTCCATACATGGCTACACTCCGTACAAATACTTTCAGAAACGACTTCCTGACACTTAAATCTATACTCGATGTTAACAAATTTCTCTTCTTCAGAAACACTTTCTTTGCCATTGCCAGTCTACATTTTATATCCAGCACATCTTAATATTGCATAATCTTTTTCACATTATATCCTGATATTATTTATTATACTTTATCCAGGAGTTCGCTTAGTAGTCCTGAATCAAAAGCCTCAAAGAACTAATATCATTACTATCATCAGTGAACGTATCACTTTGCTTCTTATCGAATTTGAATTCATGAAAACTGAAGGAGCTCATTTTCTCAGTGTCATCTACATTACTCTTGTCACTTGCAGTAACATTGTTCTTGAGCAACATTATTCTCAGAGTCTGCTAGAACAGTAATGTGGTGGGATTATTGTTCCAACCAAACCTAGAACTGATGCAAGAAAGAAAGAGTTCTAGATGATCTTGTGAGAGTTTGTACGTTAAAAAATACTTTAGGGGTTCAGTATCCCAAAACAGAAACTCCTGGGACGGATTTCTAATATCATGTATGCACATCAAAAATCCCAGCACAAATGTTTGTCGTGGTGTACTAATGCACACACCATCAATGCTTAATGTTTGAAGGAAGTTTTGTGCACAGCAAAGAAAATTAGTCCATAATTTACATTTTCAGCTCTCAAAGATTGTTTGAAGCCCTTAGCATGAACATTGCTAGAGTTGCACTCATTAAACAGTTTATCAATAATTCTGATGAAGTGGCGGAGGCATCTGAAAATCTGGGTGCTGGGAACTCTCTAGAAATTCAATGGCATAAGCAACACTGGAGCTCATTGTCTGGGCTGCTAAGATACTTTCATTGTCTTATTTTAAAATTCAGCATCAATAGTTAGAAGAGTTCAACGAGGCTTGCTACTAAGATTAACAGGGGCCTAAGGCAATACCCCAAATGATGCTTTGGGCAAGGGGAGCCTTTTACTGGTTAAAGAAAGGCAATCAAATGGGAGTAGAGTACGAAGGATGCTTGGAACTGAGGCCAGTTTGAAAAGGCAATAAAAGATCGCATATTACAACTGTGCAACTGAGGAAGAATGAATGGGGCACTTCGGACACTGACAGGAGAATATATGAATTTCTCCCTAACACCAGGGAGAGATTAAAAATGAGATTTCTTAACCCATCAAGTGGATTGATGCATTACCTGACTGGCCATTGCCCTTATGCCACATATCTATACAAAATCAGAAGACAGATGAGTGATAGCTGTGCCTGCGGCAGTGTGGGCACTCCGGAACACGCATTGTGAGGCTTACACTCTATGAAGATGCAATGGGTAATGGATGTCAGGTATTAAGGATATGGAATCCCAAAGCTGCACTGAGGATTGAGTCGACCTGGTGCGTCTTGGAAGGCCAAGGAAGACTTCACGAGGCATTCAACCATAAGTCATTATGCTTCCGTCCAGGCTAGACAATGTACAAAAGATTGAGGTTGGCGACCACCAAGTGAAATACTGTCTCCAGAATCTATATTGCATTAGTGAAAGTGGTTATGGAAGTGCGGACTGTAAGAAGTAACAGTGATGGATGGAAGTAGTCGCTTCAATGGGAAACGTTGCTGATGTGCTGCCCAACGCGCAAGGAATCCAGCAGACTATGGCTGTTGACCATGGTACCATGAGGGCGGATCCAGTAGTGGAAACAACCATGTACAAGTTAAATGCACCAAAATAAATGAAAAAAGAGAGAACAAACTCTAGTGTTTGTAGTAGATTAGTTACTGGGTAATTGGTTAAGGGTTTTAATGTAGTTTTGTAATAGTAGTAGTAGTTGAAGTTTAGTCCTTTTTTTTTAATCTTTTTTTTTTTAAGAAAAATTAAGTATCAGAAATAAATAATTAATACATAACTTATAACTATCCAAGGAAATGTGATTTGTATGGCCTGTTTTAGCTTTTTAGGTAATAAACTGTAGTTATGAAGAATACATAAATAAATTCAGAAATTCACATGTAAACCAGAGACAGAATTGGCAGATTTTAAAGATTCACACTCTTGCAGATAATGTAACTTCCAAATAAAGTTCCACTTCATATCTCCAGCTTCACAGTTCATAATTTTCTTTTCATTTGAAGTATTACGAACTAATTTCAGAGTAGGGCATGTATAAAGAATTGCATGAACATTACTGTCATTGGCAGGATGCTTGAAGTAAGGGGCAAAATTTTCCTGATTCAGTGAGCACCCAAGATTTTTCAGTGTCTGAATGTTGACAGCAGTGCCATGACATGTCACTGACCTCATAAGAACAAATACAGAAAACAGTTCCAGTGTACACACTCTCACAGTTTCAGCCATTACATCTAATGACATTTTATTCACAACTAAATATGCCGTTGTGCATTTAAACTTTTTTGTATACGACACCATCTGAAAAACTTCAGTAGCCAGTTCTTCATCTATATTCACAATGTTGCCCAGATCATTATAGCCTGCATGCACTTTTTTTATTGTCCCACACAAGTTGCTTCCTAATTGACAAACTATCAAAAATAAGTGCACACTCTTTAAGGTATCATTTTTCAATTGTATTATATTTTACATAGTTAAAACTTCTTTTAGATAGCCAGGTTTGCAATTTACTGATGACACCCAACTACGAAGAATGCTGGGTTGGGGCAAAAGAAACGTAGAGCGTACAAATCTATATGCCATAGGAGAATAGAAATGCAGAGTGAGGGCAAATTGTTTGGTCCATTTACTGTATTGCCTGGGTTGCTTCTTTGCACCACTGGTTTCCCATTGGGTAGCTGTAAAGTCTAAAGAAATGTCGCTAAAACGTTCCTGAAGAACTCTTTCCAGACTGTCATTTACACAGTTTCTTCTTTTCAGGACTGTAATCTATTCTGCCATTGTTTCCACCTTTTTTTCACACTGCTTAAGTTTCATCTGCAATCGTCTCACTTTTTTCCTAAGGGCCACAATTCTGAGAGAGACATCAGTCTGAACACTTGCATTACACTTCTCATGATTGCCATCAAATTCACACAATTTATTTGTGGTTTGCGTCTAATTCCTTTCCTGAAACAAAATTAAAAGACTCCATCAGCAAAAATTACAAGCTCTAAAAATTCAGAAAGACACATTAACAGTAATGTGTATCCTTTTGCTAGTTAAAAACATGGTTTTACCTCAGAAACTGATGATTTATTCCAAACAAGTTGCCTTGTGTGATTGATTTTCAATTGCAAATGGCCAGGAAAACTGAATAAACCTGGTATAGCATCTTCCTACAACACCTGTCTATCAGCTCTTGGTCGAAAATATAGCTGTCTTTTGTAAATTGAGAGCTACAAGTGATGCCATGTTTTGATGGAGTTCAGTATTCCCTTTATACTGTATGCACCGATTTCTTTAAAAGCTCTGAACATGAACGAGCAAAACTGGAAAGATATTAGATATCTTTTCATGGGATTCGAATTTCTCGAACACGCTATATATATTATAGATGGAATTGAATACACTTCCTGTTCTCAATCAGTTACTGCATCGATATGCAACACAACTCTTGACCATGTTTGTTAAGAAAGGAAACAGAATCACTTTAAAGTCACAAGCAAAAGAACAACAAAAAGTCCACCAAAGACCATCACGGTTTTCTAGGCAGAGATGCCTTTCAGTAGTCTCTTCAGTTAATCATTGAACTCACTGGGTACAGCCTATGTTCAGACTTGTGGATCAAAATACTTGTTTATTGAATTTTGACATATGATATAACTGGCAGAAAATACCACCTATAACAATTGGTGATAAAATACCATGTAACATGTGGGTGAAAACATGTAGGTTCAACAGTTTGTAACCACCTCTGCTGTTCTAAGGTGTTATTGTAATTGCTCCACTTCGTAGGTTTTAAAGACAGTTTTGTATCAGATTTATCTGCACGAATCCACGTTCTCCTTGTAACAGAGCAGTTAAAACTTTTTGGTTTGGAATTGATATAGTTCTCATTCATGGAGCAGACTTACCATAATTTTTTAAAGGCAATATATATCTTCCCTTTTTACTCTCTACTGATAACAATAGTGAAATTATAGCTCAGTAACAATTCATTTGGTTTATTAACCATTAAAGTACAGCTCAAATGTCAGACATTTCATGCACACTGTTTCAGTATCTTTACCTGATATCACTCATAGGCAGCTAGCCTGCTGTTTGCATTTTTACAATAGACGGAATAAGTTGCAATAGCTGAAGAGTCTCTAGCACTATTATTTTATTCTGTAACAACTGAAACATCATCATCTCCTATGTAAGAACAGTAGCCAGCAGTGACAGCCATATTCTTGTTCATAGTACAGTCCCACTATATCATACTGCTAAGTGCTGCAGACCGTCCAAGGAGAACCTGCAGCATTTCATTACAAATTATGGCACAACTTTGCAGAACAAAAAGTATAACTGAAGCACCATTTGTAGCTAATGACTTATATTTGAGTGTGCAGAGGATATTAATTGTTCCAAATTCTGTTCTCTTATACCGTCCCTGTTTATCTGTATGTACATAATAATGCATACTTTAGGAGCAAAACTAGCTAATGACTGAATAGCAGTGACATTGAGTTATTGAAAGGTGCATGAAAGAGACTGAAACAAACCCCTCCCCCAACACACACACACACACACACACACACACACACACACACACACACAGACTTGTACGGTTACATTGCATTGACTGAGTACACTGTGCTGGGGCTGCAGTTCTACATTCAGGTGGGGTGAAGGGTTGTGTTGAATGGAGTGGGCAAGGCGACAAGGGTGGTGGGGAGTAGGAGGGAGGGAACGCAAAAGATGGATGATGACTGGGAGGGAGGCAGCAGATGCAGGGGTAGGAATGCGACCCAGGCACCTGCTCCAGCAGAGGTGGGTTTGTGCAGCACATGATAACAAGCGATGTGGAACAGTGGATTGGGAATGCTGGCACCAGTGTCACACTCCTATACTGTGCACCTGCTGCCTCTCTTCCACGCGTCAACCAGCCTTCCACAACCCTCCCTCCCACTCCCCAACTCCTTTCCCCCCTGTCCTCTCCAACCAACACAACCCTTCACCCCAACCAGGCTGCAGAAATACAGCTCAGGCATAATGTATTTTATTCTTGCATGTAATTCTCACTTGCAGATTTTTCATTGTTTCAGTGATCCTTGTCATTGTTTGCAGCAACCTTAATTTATATACACCTGACTTTTATGGTGATCTTGAGATGCTGTTACTGCCCCTGTGCCAAAATATGTAATAATGTCAGGTGTTAATGCAAAGTTTCCTAGAGTGCCAAGAAAAAGCGTGACAATAAATGAGTTCTTTGCTCTGTGTAATTTTCTCCTGATAACTTAGTAAAACCATGTTGTTTTAAAAGCTAGTGATGAAGTAATGTGTATTCATTTTTTATTCATGGACATTCTTACAGTTTTCAGTGTCTTAAGTTATCTGATCTAGTTGACTAAATTAGTGCCCGAAAGGTTTGTTCTACATTGTGATCATGGTTATGAGTAATCACTTGTTTCATATTGTTCCAGGAAAGAAAAATTGTTGTCACTAAAGATCATTTGAACTTATGATTACAGATTACACCAGTTCTTCAAACACAGTACTACAGAGATCAGACTTTTACTGAAAAAGCACTTGTGTTGCAAACTATAACGAATTTTCTTAATGTCTGCAATAACAAAGGCCTGGTATCAGAAGGTATTTATATGATTCTGAAGCAGTAAAATAAAGTAGTGTGTTTTCCTATAAAATGGTTGTATCTATTCTCATTTATTTTACTTTTATTTCAGAAGCAGAAGAACTGCTGCAAATTCGTAGAGATTTGTGTTCCTTATATTTAGATGCAGTTGTGACAGAAAATGAAGAGGTGTTAGTTGAAGCTCTTTGTGGACTGAGTATTATTATTAACTGTTTAGATAGTAATAGCCGCTGTAAGCTGTATGACATTTTAGCTGGTTGCCTCAAACAATCGAAAAAGAAAAAGTTAAGGTAACAATTATTTCTTTAATTATTATTGCTAACCCACCCAGATGTTATCCTGTTGATGGACCCCAAATAGAAGAAAATGAATAGTTACATCAGTTCTAATTTTTTTTAATTTCAAAATTTTAGGCTTGAAGCCATTACGTGTTTTAAGAAACTGGCCAAAATACATACAGAAGAGATTATGAGTAACATGGTTAACTGTAAACTTCAAGTCTTTGAAGGTAAGATAATGAACTTTATGCTTTATGAATCATAAGCAACTATAGTTCAATTCTTTTATCTTGGCGGCTTGCGCATGCCCGCCCAGACGCTGGAGATTGCTGCGTTGCCAGTTGCACACGATGCACGCGCCAATAGAAGCAGCGCCATAGTATAGCATAGTTCGCAAGCTTACGTGTAGGGGGGAGCGCGCAGTTCATGAAGTAAAGCCACCACGGCCACATTAACCCTTTCGCTGCTACTAAGATGTGCTCCCTGCATTCCGCGCTGTGGGCGATTTTATCACTGCACTGCTCGCCTGTGCAGACACATTGTGTTCCGACTGCTTTGACACTCTTTATCATTCGATTCCACAAAAACTATTTGGCTCAAAAATTAGATTTTTACCTATCTTCTTGACTGATACCTTCCCCCCATAAATGACTTAATTTTCTTTCGATGTTCAACGCAGTTATTATGCAGCATTAAATGTAGTAAACCTTTGCACGAAATTTTGAAGAGTTTGCAGAGGTAAAAGTCCATAGAGTATACTTTCCGTACGGTCGATTTTAGTTGCCACAATGTTGAGAATGGAATGTGGACAAGATACCTATATATTTCATTTAATTTAAGTACCACATAAGTGTCATATGTAATATTGAGAAATATTCCACCTTTCGCGACTGTAACAACAGTTTTACTTACACTGGGCACGTTTGGCTTTATTTTAAAGCACTTCAATCAATCAAAAGGAAGTAGACAAAATACATTAAACAAAACTGTGGACTTACAAAAACATTAGGACTTGAATATACCGTCTGTCAGTGAAGTGCTCAGAGCTATGTCAAATATAATTTTGTGTGTGGCACACACAAAAACAGCATTTATTTGCTAAAACACTGATGAGCCAACACAAACGTTGAATATTGTGCTACCGCAGCACAAAACTACGAAAGGTGACTTGGCAATGGAGGACACAAAATACAGTCCTCTTATGATGCTTCAAAAGAGAGAAACGCGTCTGGTCTAAATAAGTCGCTTATTACAGTTGCAGAAGAGGGATATATTTCAATACCATTGGTAAAACTGTGACTGTGGAACAAAAACAAGAAATAGAACATGAATACCATTGTGTATGTGCCATACCTTTCACCGATGGAAGTGCTTTAAAATAAAGCCAAACGCGCCGTGTGTATATAAAACTTTTATTACAGTCGCGAAAGACGGAATATTTCTCAATATTACATATGACACCTATGTGGTACTTAAATTAAATGAGATATTGTTATACAGTAAATATTATATGAAATTTAGGTATCTTGTCCACATTTCATTCTCAACATTGTGGCAACTAAAATCGACCATACGGAAAGCATACGCTATGGACTTTTACCTCTGCAAACTCTTCAAAATTTCGTGCAATAGTTTACTACATTTAATGCTGCACACCAAAACAAAATTAAGTCATTTATGGGGGGAAGGTATCAGGCAAGAAGATGTGTAAAAATCAAATTTTTTGGCCAAATAGTTTTTGTGAAATCGAATGATAAGTGTGTCAAAGCAGTGGGAACACCATGTGTCTGCACAGGCGAGAAGTGCAGTGATGACAAAATCGCGCACAGCGCGGAATGCGGGGAGCACGTGTCTGCAGCAGCGAAAAAGTTAATGAAGAGGCAAAGCACTAGAAATTTCATTCAAACGAATAAAATTCATGAAGTAAGGCACTCCAATATTGTTTTTAAATAAAGAAAATATCAAGCATCACAGAAGGTTTGAACTCATAACCTTTCACTTGGCAGCCCAACACCTTAACCGTTCCGCTACCTCAGCTCATCGAACAGTGTAACTCCATAAGGACTCTAACACCTCACGCAACTACTTATAAACACTGTTGGTATGACTATGAATTATTTACGCTTCGTCGAAGTACAATAGGAAATAAACAATTACCGCTGTTCTTTATGGCGAAAAAGCAGTTCGTGAGATTGAAACAAACACCTTTCCTTGCTATCGCCTGAATTAGGAGTCTTATTGGTTGTTTGGTTTAATTAATTAATAGAATATGAAGCAATTGGTATAAAGAATGCTTTTTCCAAACTTTCTGTAAAAGAAAGTCTGCTATCAAGACATTGCTTTTGTTCTATTACTTTATTTATGACTGAACGTTTCTAAAACTGAAGACACTTGCCCGTGCTCTGCACTGCTGTCGAGATCTGGCAACATCGTTCTCTGTTCATTGGCTGACTGTGTTTTGTGACGTCAGATGCGCAGAACGAACCTAAACTCGGCCGCCAAGATATATGACGCGCACTTTAGTTTACTAAAATAAAGATTTTGTGTGTGTGTGTGTGTGTGTGTGTGTGTGTGTGTGTGTGTGGGCGCACATGTGCGTCTCTGTCTGTCTGTCTGTCTGTCTGTGACTTACCATCATAAAACATTTTTATATTCATGACCTTATGTACATCACAGAGTTTTAAACATAGCTGCTTCGTTCCATGACGATTTATAAATTAAACTAAATAAGCCCCCGGTCACAGTTTTTAGTCTTTTTGACCAGGTTTTAACACTTCTACGAGTGCCTTCATCAGAAATTAAATATTTAAAGTGGCTTATAACATAAGTACAAATTTAAGGAAAAAAATTTTTTGTATAAAAGTGTAAGTACAAACTCACTGTACAAGAAAGAGAGAGTACTTATATGTCACATATAAAATATGGCTTGTTATTTATGTCGACAATAGCTAGAAATTTGCAGCAGTGAAGAGAGACAGAGTTCTGGAACTGGAAAGACATAATTAAAAACATGCCGTGTGTTCCACATAATTCGACAGAGACTCAACACGATCCATAACATATGCCGGAGAGTCTTGGAAGTTCATCGGCAAAAAAATGTTTAGTTTATCATCTGGCAGGTTATGTGGTGCATCACACAAGAAGATTCACAAAATGCCTTCTAAATGGAATTTTATTTATTTATTCGTGCACCTCACATGCAGTTTAAAATTACAGACATAACATCAGTAATACTATATATAACAGGAATATGAAAATACAAAACTACATATAAAACTAATTAAATGTCAATATCTAGGTTTCTAACCTATATAAGAGCCGTACCATCAGCTGTCATGAGGTCGCTCCAACTCCCCTGACAGGAACGTAAGGGCATTCATCTCTGATGTGCTTGATTTTCTGGTTCGGAGTCCCACAGTCACAACCAGAGACTACTCTGCAACACCCCAATTGTAAAGAGTGTCTGCGCATCGTCCATGCCCAGTGTGAGCTCTGTTCAATTTGACACACAGTTTCCTGTCGAGTTCTGTGCTAGCAGTATCACAGTTATACTTTTGGAACCACTCACACACTTCAGGATTTTCAATAAGTTGACAGCTTTGGTTCCACAGGTCTCTCACCCACAGTATTACTGGCATCTAGCTTTTCTGCTTGCCATATTGGTGGGTTTCTTGAACGGAGTCTTTTTTGTTGTAAACATGGTATGTCTTCCTGTATGGGTAAGTCCAGGTTCTTCTGTATCTTGCGGTATTCCTTAAGCAAGGCATCGTTTCTTCTGTGGATTGCAGGTGGATAGATGTTACTCAGCAGAGGAAGCCAATAAATCAGTGTTGGTCGGATTGCCCCAGTTATTCAACTGGGTGTCGATCAAGTTAGTTTTTAACTGTTTAGCCACAATGGGGCACAATACTCGACTGCTGAGGAGACCAGCACAATGGATGATGTGCACAAGGTATCTGCTGAAGCTCCCAACATCATTCCGCACAATTTTTGAATGATATTGTTACAAGTTTTTATCTTGGCAACAGTATTTTCGAGATGCTTTCCACGTGGAAGGGTGCATTCAAAGGTGACTCAAAGTACTTAGGGTACTTGATAAGGCGAAGAGTGTTTCCATTAAGTTTCAGTCTGAGCTCCGCATTAGCTTGTTTGTTTGTTAAATGGAATGGACATACTTCAGTTTTACTTGTACTGGGTTTGTCGCAACATTCTAAAATAGGTGCTCATAATGGCTAGATCTTCTGTGAGAATTGTCTCGGCTTGTCCTAGGTCCTTGGTTTTACAAGCAAGAGTGATATTGTCTGCGTACCAGAATTTTTTTGACCTGGTATGGGTAGATCAGAGAGGTATAGGTTGAATAATAGGGGGGCCAGACCATTACTTAATTTCCTCTCCTTGCTCACATTTTCTCCCAAGTAAACATGGAAATGTCTATTGTTTATCATGGCGTCCTACGGATCGGTGCATGGAATGTCAGATCCCTTAATCGGGTAGGTAGGTTAGAAAATTTAAAAAGGGAAATGGATAGGTTAAAGTTAGATATAGTGGGAATTAGTGAAGTTCGGTGGCAGGAGGAACAGGACTTCTGGTCAGGTGACTACAGGGTTATAAACACAAAATCAAATAGGGGTAACGCAGGAGTAGGTTTAATAATGAATAGGAAAATAGGAATGCGGGTAAGCTACTACAAACAGCATAGTGAACGCATTATTGTGGCCAAGATAGATACAAAGCCCATGCCTACTACAGTAGTACAAGTTTATATGCCATCTAGCTCTGCAGATGATGAAGAAATTGAAGAAATGTATGATGAAATAAAAGAAATTATTCAGATAGTGAAGGGTGACGAAAATTTAACAGTCATGGGTGACTGGAATTCGGTAGTAGGAAAAGGAAGAGAAGGAAACGTAGTAGGTGAATATGGATTGGTGCTAAGAAATGAAAGAGGAAGCCGTCTGGTAGAATTTTGCACAGAGCACAACTTAATCATAGCTGACACTTTGTTCATGAAGGCTGTATACATGGAAGAAGCCTGGAGATACTGACAGGTTTCAGATAGATTATATAATGGTAAGACAGAGATTTAGGAACCAGGTTTTAAATTGTAAGACATTTCCAGGGGCAGATGTGGACTCTGACCACAATCTATTGGTTATGAACTGTAGATTAAAACAGAAGAAACTGCAAAAAGGTGGGAATTTATGGAGATGGGACCAGAGGTTGTACAGAGTTTCAGGGAGAGCATAAGGGAACAATTGACAGGAATGGGGGAAAGAAATATAGTAGAAGAAGAATGGGTAGCTTTGAGGGATGAAGTAGTGAAGGCAGCAGAGGATCAAGTAGGTAAAAAGACGAGGGCTAGTAGAAATGCTTGGGTAACAGAAGATATATTGAATTTAATTGATGAAAGGAGAAAATATAAAAATGCCGTAAATGAAGCAGGCAAAAAGGAATACAAACGTCTCAAAAATGAGATCGACAGGAAGTGCAAAATGGCTAAGCAGGGATGGCTAGAGGACAAATGTAAGGATGTAGAGGCATATCTCACTACGGGTAAGGAGATACCTTTGGAGATAAGAGAACCACTTGCATGAACATCAAGAGCTCAGATGGAAACCCAGTTCTAAGCAAAGAATGGAAAGCACAAAGGTGGAAGGAGTATATAGAGGATCTATACAAGGGCGATGTACTTGAGGACAATATTATGGAAATAGAAGAGGATGTAGATGAAGATGAAATGGGAGTAACGATACTGCGTGAAGAGTTTGACAGAGCACTGAAAGACCTGAGTTGAAACAAGGCCCCGGAGTAGACAACATTCCATTGGAACTACTGACGGCCTTGGGAGAGCCAGTCCTGACAAAACTCTACCATCTGGTGAGCAAGATGTATGAAACAGGCGAAATACCCTCAGACTTCAAGAAGAATATAATAATTCCAATCCCAAAGATATCAGGTGTTGACAGATGTGAAAATTACCGAACCATCAGTTTAATAAGTCACAGCTGCAAAATACTAACTCAAATTCTTTACAGACGAATGGAAAAACTAGTAGAAGCCGACCTCAGGGAAGATCAGTTTGGATTCCGTAGAAATGTTGGAACACGTGAGGCAATACTGACCCTACGACTTATCTTAGAAGCTAGATTAAGGAAGGGCAAACCTATGTTTCTAGCATTTGTAGACTTAGAGAAAGCTTTTGACAATGTTGACTGGAATACTCTCTTTCAAATTCTAAACATGGCAGGGGTAAAATACAGGGAGCGAAAGGCTATTTTCAATTTGTACAGGAACCATATGGCAGTTATAAGAGTCGAGGGACATGAAAGGGAAGCAGTGGTTGGGAAGGGAGTGAGACAGGGTTGTAGTCTCTCCCCGATGTTATTCAATCTGTATATTGAGCAAGCAGTGAAGGAAACAAAAGAAAAATTTGGAGTAGGTATTAAAATCCATGGAGAAGAAATAAAAACTTTGAGGTTCACCGATGACATTGTAATTCTCTCAGAGACAGCAAAGGACTTGGAAGAGCAGTCGAACAGAATGGATAGTGTCTTGAAAGGAGAATATAAGATGAACATCAACAAAAGCAAAACGAGGATAATGGAATGTAGCCGAATTAAGTCGAGTGATGCTGAGGGAATTAGATTAGGAAATGAGACACTTAAAGTAGTAAAGGAGTTTTGCTATTTGGGGAGCAAAATAACTGATGATGGTCGAAGTAGAGAGGATATAAAATGTAAACTGGCAATGGCAAGGAAAGCGTTTCTGAAGAAGAGAAATTTGTTAACATCGAGTATAGATTTAAGTGTCTGGAAGTCATTTCTGAAAGTATTTGTATGGAGTGTAGCCATGTATGGAAGTGAAACATGGATGATAAATAGTTTAGACAAGAAAAGAATAGAAGCTTTTGAAATGTGGTGCTACAGAAGAATGCTGAAGATTAGATGGGTAGATCACATTACTAATGATGAAGTATTGAATAGGATTGGGGAGAAGAGAAGTTTGTGGCACAACTTGACTAGAAGAAGGGATCGGTTGGTAGGACATGTTCTGAGGCATCAAAGGATCACCAACTTAGTATTGGAGGGCGGCATGGAGGGTAAAAATCGTAGAGGGAGACCAAGAGATGAATACACTAAGCAGATTCAGAAGGATGTAGGTTGCGGTAGGTACTGGGAGATGAAGCAGCTTGCGCAGGATAGAGTAGCATGGAGAGCTGCATCAAACCAGTCTCAGGACTGAAGACCACAACAACAACAACATCATGGTGTTGATGAGAGTTACAGTTTTTTGGCATTGGATAAATTTTAGTAATTTGTATATCATCCCTTCTCTCCAGACTGTGTCATATGCCACAGTTATGTCTACGAACGCAACAGATGTCTTCATGTTTTTCTGGAAACCAGCCTCTATGAAAGTTGTTAGGGACACTACCTGGTCGCAGCAACTTCTCTGGGACCTGAAATCCGCTTGCTCAGCTGGAATATGTTCGTGGATCAAGCCGCTAATTCTGTTATAGATGAGACTCTCCAAGAGTTTATAAGTACAGCTCAAAAGGGAAATTGGTCTGGAGCTTTGTGGGTGGTCAGCTGGTTTACCCGGTTTCAAAATTGCCACAATTTTTGTTCTGTTTAGCTCATTGGGCAGTGGTCCACTATCTAGGATGTTTGAGAAGAAGTGGATCAGCAATTTTTTTTTCACCATTACCCATGTTCATCAGAAATTCTGGGTGTATATTAGCCAGACCAGGCTCTTTACCATGTTTCGTTTGTTTCAAGGCCTCATCCAATTCAGCCAGTGTAAATGGTGAAGAGAAATTGGATTTGTTTGGGCATTGGGCTTTTAAAGAGGGAGTTCTTGTTTTGTTTCAGAAGTATGCTTTTTGTCATGGGATGTTAGATGTTTGACAAATAAAAATTCTAAATGGGAATTCATCTGAGAAGCCACACTCTTTATTGATGTCTAGTAATGATTATGGCTCTTCTACAGGAAAGACATCGCTTACATACCCATTGAAAGACACCTTCTGTGTTTTTATCGAGGTGGAAAAATTCATCACAGTAAAACTCCTTCAGAACAGTTTATGGAACGACACTTTTTTTTATGAATGTTTAAATAGTTTGGATGACATTAGTGTTGAAATATCTAAAATTGGGTGTGTGAAGATCATGTGATGGACATCATTCCTAAGCTGATTCTTCATTATTTGAAATGCCAGTTTTTCATGGGTCTTAAACAAATTCGGAGAGAGCTGAAGTCTTCAAAAACTTTGAAGACTGCCTGGAAACTGTCTAAACTAATGGACAGCTGACGTATGCTAAGGTTAGTTAACTATATCCACATACTTATCATTTCATTATATAAATTTCTTGAATGAATCAGTTCATGTACTGCAATTGCTGTGGTAATATGAACTTCCTTGGGTCACAAACAGCGCAGGTGACATCTTGCAGTGGAATCGGTGAACTAGGAGAGTCGGCAAACTTTCTCTTCTACTCACTATGGTATGTGTTTCTTTGTTCTAAGGCACCAGGTCCCACTGTTGAGTTCCTCAAGGAAATGTGCTGGCATCTGTGGCTCAGATTCCCCTACCCCTTGTTTAATTGGCATTGTATTTAGTGCTGCTTCTATGCTGACCAGTATTGCGTTAAGACCTTCGTCATCCAATTGCAGCCATCAGAAAATCTTACTTGGACAGCATTTGACAGATCCTACCATCCGCCTCCACCATCTCCCAACCAAGGCATTTGTGGGGTAATGAATTTCCACTTGATAACTTGCTGGGCAAGATATTCTTACGTTTTTCTTCCCGTGAGAGCACGCCAGAGCTCTTTCACCTCTGTGTGCACAGAATGGAAGGTAGCAGCATTGTCAGTATATATTGTGTTGGACATTCTTTGTCTTCCCACAAACCTTTGCAAGGCTCGAAGAAATTTTTCATTTGATATAACCGAGCATAGTTTCAGTAGCAGGTCATGTGTTATTGTTCATGTGAATAGAGCACTATGTGCCTTATTCTAGTATGTTCCTGTCAGATGTGTAACGGGTCAGCAAAGTCAATACCTATTACTTCAAATAGTTCCAGTGATGCTACTCATTCAACTGGTAACCGAGTCTAGTCTCTGTTGAGCAAAGTGACCCTTCACCATCTTGCAGGATAGGCATCAGTGTAGAACATTTTTAACTACCTGTGTAGTGCTAAGAATCCAGTATCCTGTTCTCAGGTCAGCTAACACTATCATTACTCCAGGGTGGTGCTGTCAAATATGAGTCTGCTGGATCAGTAAGCTGGTGAAATGCTTGTATTAGTTGAGAAGAATAGTTTGGCATTGGTCTCTGGGTAATCCCACAAACTGCAAATGTCCACTGAGACTAATAAGACCACTATCCAGGAACAAGTTGATACAATCTATCTTTGAATTTTGTGCAGAGCACGCAGTTCAATCACTAAATGTTGTGGAACAACCTGAGTCCATTAAGTAAGTGCTCTGTGCAAGTCTGATGCTGTCAGTTCACCAGGTGCCCCATTTTCATTTAACTGTCATTTGAAGCAAGTGTCCATCCTGTGACTTGCAGCAGTTTGCAGTAGTTAATATACCACATAACTATTAAAATAGGGAGTACTGTTTTTACTGTGAAGAACTAGTCTGTTAATTTCTTCCCTGGCAAAGAATGGTCTTTCACCTATATAAATCATGCTACCATGTTCCTTTCTTTGTTGACAGAACGGGCTCATGGAACCATACAGTAGCATAATGAAGTTTTGTTTGCTGTGGTATCTCTGGAGAGCAGATCAGCCAAGTTTTTCTCACCAGGGCAGTGTCTCCAGTGTGATAGATTTGTTAGTTTTTGTATACTGTTTGACACAAAGGTCTTCCATCAGTTAGGGTCATGTCATATCCATCCTAAGACTGTTCAGTTCAGTCATCTCACAGTGTTGTACAACTCACATTGTGGCTTGCAGCCTTACAGAAATAATGAACTAGTCATGGTCCAAGAAGTGTTGCTTGAAGTTTTAGCCATGGAAGAGTTATCCTCTTAATGGGACCTAGGTTTGTTTCTGCTGCACACTAAATGGACACGTTTGGTGTACCATCCATAAGGGACTGCTGTGTAGACGTTTTCTGATGCTTGGGAAACACATCTGCATCTACAAACCACTATGAGATGCATAGCAGAGGGTACATCCTATTGTACCAGTTATTAAGGTTTTTTCCTGTTCCATCCCTCAGAACACATTCAAAGATTCCGCAACAAATCGACATCAAAGATATTGGATGGTAGTTTTGCAGATCACGTCGACTACCCTTGACTGGGCATAGTGTTTTGTTTGAGCAATCTGCAGTAGATTATAGTTAGAAGAAGGACTAACGCAGCTACAAATTCAATATAGAATCTAACAGGGATTCCATTGGGACCTAGAGATTTGTTCAATTTAAACGATTTCAGCTGTTTGTTGACACCACTGACACTAATAATTATTTCGCTTATCTTTTCAGCGGCACAAGGATTAAATTGGGGAAATTCTCCTTGGGGTTTTCCTTTTTAAAGGAACATTTGAAAATGAAGTTAAGCATTTCGGCTTTTGCTTTGTTACCCTCAATTTCATTTCCTGTCTCAGTCACTAGAAACTGGACACTAACTTTGGTATCATTGATAGCCTTTTCACATGACCAGAATTTCTTTGGTTTCTGTGGAAGACTATGTGATGATATTCTGCTGTGATAGTCATTGAAGGCATCATACATCGCTCTCTTGACAACCAAATGTGTTTCATTCAACATGTCTTCATCTATAGCCTTATGCTTTATTTTACACCTATTATGCAGTTTTTCGTTTCTTTAGACGTTACTTTACAGGGACTGTATATCATGCAGGTTCCCTCCCATTATTAATTGTTCAACTGGTAGATATCTATTCAGTACATAGTCAACTATTCTAACCACATCATGGTCACTGATACCAGTTTCGTTGTGGACATCCTCCAAGAGCAGGTCTATTTGTTGCTGTTAGATCCAATATATTTCCATCATGAGTGGGGTTCCTAACTATCTGCTCTACACACTTTTTGGAGAAGGTATTTAGTAAAGTGTCACAGAATGTCTTACCATGCACACTAATAACAACACTAATTTTTCCAATTAATTGTTGGATGATTAAAGTCTATACTGATGATTACAGCATGATTGGGGAACATACAAGTGAAATGAGGTTTTCTCCAAATTTTTTGGTTGTGTCTGGTGGGGGATTATCAATGTATGCCCACCTCTCATACTGAGTGTTGCTCAAACAATCACATTTGCAGCTTCAGTGAATTTGAGTTTCATGTCTACTAGAAGTACACCACCTCCATTTCCTGTTTGCCTATCCTTTCGATATTTTCCTGAAAAATCTCACTGCTATCAATTTCAGGTTTCAATCAGCTCTCTGGTACCTAGTATTATGTGAGCTTCACTGGTTTTCATGAGTGCTTCAAACTCTGGCATTTTGTTGCAAATGCTTCAGTAGTTTACCATTAGGGTTTTAACACTCTCACCTGTGGGAGATATCTCTTTCGATCTTACACTGGTACTTGGGGGTTTCCTACAGCTATTGTTATCTGGATTGGATAGTGTGTCGCCTAATCTGAAAAGCCCTTGTGTATACCCTTACACAGTCAGCTACCTGAGTAGCAGCCCCTGATGTGTAGTGCATACCTGACTCTTTTAGGGGGACCCTACAGTTCTCAACCATTTGACATTAGCCCAGAAAGTTGCAGTGTAGCTTGTCATTGACTTTCGAAGTCTTTGGTTCAGCCCTTCCATTCATCACAGATCCAAAGGTCCACAATCAAATCTGGGGACAATGATGCAAATTGTGAGCATCGTCGAAACTCCATGTGCAAGTGTGGTCTTCTCAACCTTCTCTGTCAGTCACTGGAATGACCCAAGAATAACCTCAGAGCACAGACGGCAGGCATCATTTGTTCCAGTGTGTGCCACAATCTGCAGTTGGTTGCAGCCTGTTCCCTCAGTGGCTGTTGGAATAGCCTTTCAACAGGTTGAGTGAGACACCCAGGCATATACACTGAGTGAACCTGGTGCCCTTTCCTGTCCTTTGCTGTCATTTGCCTAAGAGATACTGTCATTTGCCATACATTTGAACTCCTGACAATTAGTAGACCCCTACCCTTTTGTGACTGCCTACTCCTGATACCAGACAAAACAGGTTTCCCCAAAGCAGGCGAAATGAGTCCCACTGACTCATTTTCAGTTTCAGTGAAAGCCAACACCTCAGATTTCTTGGTTAGGGGGACTGGTAGAACACCCTGAGTCCTTCCTGGCCCCATCCACCCTTTACAGGATGCCTAGATTACCATTGACATGCCACTTGCAGTCAGGTGGATGAGTAAAGACAGATCCTGTACTTTCTGCAGAGGAGACAGCATCCACAGGAGAGGATAATATTTACGTTATCTCTAGTACAGGTATCACAGGTACACGACTCTCCAACACACCAATTTACAGCAGCTGTCAGTCGTTTGACAGTAGTCAGGGTGATGTCCAGTGCTTACAAATGTCACCCAACTCATCCCGTGTTTGAGAACAATATTCTCAATGGGGCTGCATTTTGGCTGATGCAATGTATCACAAGACAGAGAACGAATAAATTTAAATTAAACCCACTGATTATCTTTTAATCTGTTAAGCTAAAAAGTTGCTAATTACCTATAAGAATTGGAGGAAATGCACAATGGACTTCCGATTCAGTTTCTGCAGAAACACCAACCCATTAGTCCATGTGTATGTTTGAACATGGTGGTAAAGTTGATACCCGTATTTTCCATTGTCTGTCAACAGGTAAGAGCTTGTCCCATTCAGTTCCTCCTGACCAAATTTCCTGGAAAAATACATTTCCATTGAAGGGCACAGATGACAATATACCCTATGGCTCTCAGGATCTGGCAGTACTGCGAAATGCTTATCACTTAGTGGCAAGACATTCTATAATATTGTCAACGACATTGCTGTGCATAATGTTTTAAGTCCATGTGTTCCAGAGGACTCCTAGTACCTCCATATCTGTAAAGTTTATGACACCTTGTGACAGCCATATTTCAGTCAGTTGGCATGAGCTTTTGGCTCATTCGCCATTGGTAAGCTGAAGTGTCCTACGAGTACCATAAGCTTGTAATACAAATTAATCATGGTGCTGTCATCTTCAGCATCTGCTACAAAATCATCCATGTATATGTTCTCTTCAACAAGTAAAACGGTTCAAGGAAAATTTATTTTATGCATTGTAGCAAGTTCTTTTAGTGCGACGTCGAGAAGAAATGGGCTGCAGGTGAGTCCTAAAGGTAGTCTGGTGAAGTGATACATAATCTTTTTTGTCAATTGTGATATAGTTTCCTTATTGGTCTGTTTAAATAAATAAAAACCCCACGAAATCTCTTTCTTTCCCATGAAGAACTAACTGTAAAAATGCTTGTTTGATAGTGGCAATTAAGACTACTGGATATAAACGGAATCACAGTAAAACTGAAATAATGTCGGGAAGGAAATTGGGGCCTATTTCTAAAGAGTCATTCAGTGAATGAGCATTCTTTTCACGTGACAAACCATTGAATGCCACCCTCCTTTTCATTACATCAAACTTTTCTTTATTTACTGCCTGAAGCGGCAGATAAACTGTGTCACTGGATGTATGTCCAGGAGGTGCGATTTCATGTGTCTTTCTTCCACATATCTCTCTTTGATGTGGCCTTTCATTTATGCCTTGTAAATGTGTTTCAGGTTGGTGCTCTTTGTTATGTTTTTCTCCAGTGAAATAAATTTCTTCTTTGTTTGCTGAAGATTATTACATACCATAACATAGGGTTTTTTGGGGAAAGGGGCCACTCTTCTACTTTCTCCCACTAAGAATCCAACCTAGAATGGAAGGTATCAGTACAATGGATGATGTTAGCCAAATCTAAAGAGAATCTTTAACAATTTTCCAATAATAATCTGTTCCTATAAGGATCTCAATAGGAAGACCTGAGTCATTGTTTGTGTCTGCTAACTGAAGTATCCGGGTTTGCAGTAGTTTCCTTATATTGGAAGGTATAATTGGCTGCACGGCAAATGAGTATATGCTTTCAAATGCATTCACATATGTCATGGAATTGGTCCACATTCCCTTTAGAGTGATTTCTACGACTATAAGGTGCACTGGAGTTGTGGAAGACATTTCAAAGGTGCTGACAGTTAGGTTGCAATGTTCTATAATTTCTAGCTTGGCAACTTGGAAATGAAGCTCAACTGACTAAAGAATGACTAAGTCTGCTTAATACTCATTGTCCATCACCCAAACTTGAGCTATCGGAAGATAAGTAAAATCAGGTGAATTGATGATTTTTCCCTTCAGAAGTAACGATAACTTTCTGAGAAGATGAAGCAGGAGTAACAGTGTCAGTACAGGCAGCTTTGTGATGATGTTTCATGCAACTAGAAAGTGAGACCTTGCCCTTCCTACTGCAGTTTTTAGTACTTTGATGCCGATGTACAAATATAAAACAGAGATTATCTTGCTTTAACTTATCTATACATTATTAGTTGTCAGTCACTACAGTGCAGTCTTGGACACAATGAGTGTGAGCCTCACAAATTACACAGCATGGTCATAGTTCTTGTCTGGGTTTTTGCAAGTCTTTTTCTTGCTTTGAATTTATGTGAAGTGTCACTGCAGTGAGTTTGGAATTAGAGAATGTTAGATGACATCTGCCAGTCTTTTGTGCAGCAAGAGCACCTTGAACTACTACTTCCAAAACATTCAGTAATTTCAGCACATCTCTACAGTTCTACTATGGGTAACCCGTTTTGGACATATTTCAGTAAGAAATTCTCAGAGAATTTTCGGAGTGAGAACTTTACCATATGCTACAATGGCTTTTTCTAGGGCATGTTTTGCTTGAATATGGTGGTTGCATTCCAGGAATGTACAGTTCAGTGTTTCAGTTGTCACTGAGACTGTAGAGACATTAGTGCATCCAAATAATAGAGATGCACCAGTATAACGTGGTTCCTATGTCTGTACTGATTCAATAAATTTTATTTGTTTCGTCATACATGTTAACTGTTAGAGGTACTTCATCTAACAACTTTGGTTCGCCTGACAGAAACCCCAAAAGGAAAACATATTTCTTTATTGTAGAAAGCAATGGATCGGCATCTCTGCAAAAGGATTCAAACTTAGTGGTTGATAGTTTGATAGACTTGAGTACAGTGGGTTGTATGGACACTGTAAGTGACACAATATTAATCTACGATGTTAAGGCTGAATGCATATAATCAATTGCTTTTGCAGACTTCTGTATAATGTGTTTAATTTTGTATGTATATTCCTCACATATCTACACATCAGTGTCATTATCATTGTGACAGAGAAAATTGTGGATAGTGCCATCTAATGAAATGAGGTCTCTAAAGTGTCTTGAAGACTTTCCAGAAACTTCAAAACAGTTTTTCTGTAGTAAGTCCATCAACAGCTGCACAAAACTGCATAGTATGAGTCCTCTCATAAGTTGCCTTCTTTTCAAAGTTGCCTTATTTTCAAATTTTCTAGCTGGGTTTCTAAGTATTGTGGCATTACGTCTTATTAAAGATGACTATTGTAAACTTGTTTATGAGTGTGTTTGTGAATAGTTAAATGTCTGATAGAGAGCGTACATGGAAATGTAAAATGAATCAAACAAGGGAAACTCCAGGTAGGGATTTCAGCAATGTAAGAAAAGACAGATTGTGATTTACCGAAAAGAAGACGTGTCACGTTGCAGACAGGCACAATTAAAGGACACTTACATAAAGCTTTCAGCCACAGTCTTCATCAGTAAAAAAGACGCGCACACACACACACACACACACACACACACACACACACACACACACACACACACACACAAAAGCAAGCACACCTCATACACACGTGACTGCCAACTCCAGCACCTTGGGCCAGAATGCAAATGTACTTGGGGTGCAAGCAGCATCTGGAAGAGGTGGGGAAAAGGAAGGAATAGTAGTGTACAGGTGGGGAGAGAGATGAACACTGTCTGGTGGAATGTGCAGGGACTAGGCTGCCAACAGGTACAGTGTCAGGAGGTTGAGAAAAAAGGAGGAAGATGGGCAGATGCATTGACAAAGAGCTGTAAATATGAGGGTGAGTCAAATGAAAACCTTAAATTTGTAATAACAAATTGACATTTCGTGCCATTATTCTGTAAGTTGGTAAGCATGCTACAAACAGCGTGCAGAGTGGCCTGTAGGTGGGAGTATAGTGCAGATGCACACATATTGTCACACTATCGGTATAAAGATAGCTGTCCCACTCGTCTCTAAATGCCTCATTCCAGCCCAGCATTCCTACTCTAATGTGGAAAAAAAGGCTATTGCCATAGTCTATGCTCTCCAAAAATTTCATACTTTTTTTTTTTTTTTTTTTTTTTTTGTATGCCTCCAAGTTTCACCTTGTTGCTGGTCGTAAACCTTTGGTTTCGTTGTTTAACCCTCACACTTCCTTGCCTGACAAGGCTCCACAAGTCTACAATGCTAGGCAGCATTCTTGTCTCACTACAATTACGAAATCCATTTTTGATCTACATCTAAACATGCCAATGTGGACACCTTTTGCCATCTTCCCATCTTCATTCATGAAGAATTGCTTTGTTTCCATCTTGATATTGAAATGCAGTTCATGATTTGACGGTTTCCCAATTACAAGCTCGCACATAGCAGCTGCCGTTGCCGCTGACCGGGTTCTCCACCAGGTGGTCCGGTTTGTTCAACAAGGCTGGCCAGGTAAACCGCCGGGTCGGGCTTTGGACCTCTGTGCAACTATTTCTCCTTATGGTGTTGCTTCTCTGTTTTTGATGGTGTTTTGCTGTTGTCTGTGTAAGACCTCCCTCTGAGAGTAGTTGTTCCCGCAGTGTTATGGTGCAAAATTCTACACCTTCTCCAACAGGGCTTTTAGGGAGTTTCATGCACTAGAGTGTTAGCTAGGAGACATTTTTTTTGGACAGGGATTGATGGCGAAATTGTCTGTCTGTCTGTCTTTTTTTTCCTGGCTTGTGAGCAGTACACATGACAGCAGACAGTTTCCAGGGCATCTCTGTCGCCCCGGCCTTCTCCACACCAGTCATGGGATGCATTTATGTAGACTTTGCGGGTCCCTTCTTTAATTTGTAGTGGCTCTTATTTGTGGATGCATTTTCAAGGTTTCCTTATATTCTTCAGTGTGCGTCGACATTGGCTGAAGTCACAGTTAGTGTGCTTTTGAAGGGTTGGTTTGTACTTGTTTCTGATAATGGGCCCCAGTTTGCTTCTCGCACCTTTCAATTGTTTTGTTCCCATCATGGCATTGCACATGTTACTGATCAACCATTCCACCATCAATCAAATAGTGAGGTGAAACAATTAGTGTATACATTCAAGTCCCAAATGAAAAAAATTTGTTGTGAGTTTTCCCTGGACAATGCCTTTTCTGCTTTCTGAACATCTGTCACTTCACTCTTATGGAGGAGCGGAGCCCAACTGAGTAACTTCACAGCCAACAACCAAGCATGCTCTCCCACTTTCCGCAGCCTGTTTTGCACCTGCTGCGGTTGGGTACAGCCAAAGAGCTGGTGCTGTGCCTCTTTGATTAGTTGTGCCCCCACTCGCCACCAGAAGCTCCCAGTTTGCTGGTGCAGCCCCCAGCCCCGTAGCCCGCCTTGCCACCCTCTGCCTTGAGCCCATCATCGCCTGGTGTGGAGATGCCCCCATCCCATTGGCTGCCTCTTCCACAAGCGATGCCTTGGGATGTCAGCTTCCTGGCACCTGGCATGGGTCCATCTCTGTCATCGGCTCCATTGACACAGCTTACTTTTCCAGCCTCTCCTGCCCCCCTCACCATCATCACCACAGCCATCGATGCCCTTGGGTCCAGCTATGTCTCCTTTGCATTGTGGCTTGCCTGCTGATGATTGGCACTCTCCTTCTCGATGCTGTCATCGGGTGTCGTACGGGACAACTGCCCTTGGAATTGTCTGCATCTTCGTGCGCTCTGGCTCAAAGCCCTGATGCCTGCCTGGCACAGTGTCCCACTCCCGCTGTCGGCACCAGATGCCTCTGGTCCAGTTCCAATGGATGTGTCTCTCGTTAGGCCACCTGCGTCTCCTGGGCACCCTCTTCACACGAGGTAGAAGATTACTGTATCCTGCTGCAAGCGCCTGCAATTGTGAGTGCTCCGAGGGTAGTATCACGGCACGTTTGTAGTTAATCCAAACACCAGCTGTATCAGTGTAGGCCGGCCACTAGAGAACACCTGTAGGAAGCGTGCGCATGGTACCCTCTACCAGCAACTCGTGCCTATATACGCACGGAGGAGCAATGACTCACTCTATGTCCTTTTAGTTTGTACTGCTCACATCAGTTGTTCCATGTATCATTTATGTTACACCTTCTGTATGGTTGTTTTTTCTTGTTATGTATGGTGTCAACATACTGTTTCTTCCATACAACTTGCTCAAGCCATGTACATTGGTCTGGCGAACATGTTACTTGGATCAGTTTCATGTACTACATAGTTACTACAGTGAGCATGTTTTTTGTTATGTGCAGCGTACGGCTTGTTCCATAGAACTTGCTCAAACCATGTACATTGGTATAGCAGACATGCGGTTCCACGTTGTAGAATATTGAGTGTACAGTGAATACTGTATTTGGGCTTCTGTATTTTGAAGGTGTACCTGACTTGATATAATTGAATTTTCTTCAGATTATTCAAAACATAATCACTTATTTGTTAAGTCATTATAATGTCTCTCTCTTGAATACTAGCAGTTAGAGTGACTGCAAACAATTCAGTTGCTTTTCCTATTTTCAGGTGGTGGGGATGAAAATTTTGATGATGTTTATGAGTGCTGCCAATTTGCTTTGTGTGAAATTGCAGACATAGAATCATTTACAACATTTATTGTACCACAATTTTTAGACTTGGTGGTTGGTTCACATGATTTCAAGAAACGCCTTGTGGGAATCAGCTGTTTGAGGTGAGTAATTTGGCGGACTCTATCACCACCATGAATTAATCATTAACTTATCAAGGAACATATTTTCCATATAAGTTTGTTCCAAATTGTTTCTTTTCTATAAACATCCCTGAAATCTCTATAGTTTAAAAAAAAGAAACTGAATGGTGCTACTCGAAGAATAATTTTATAGGTTGTGTGTTGTAAAGCAATAGAGAAGAGTTGAATTCGTATCTGTATGCTTGGAGGTATTGTTCAGTATTCCTATCAGTTATGTTCAGGCATTTCTTTTGACTTCTGTAATAATTGTCCGAATGAATACAAGAAGTATTTCTAAGCTTCTCTCTTTATCTACTGAAAAAAATCTGACCTGTTCAATATGTTAGCTTCTCATACTGAAATCGTACATAATTATGTGTGAGAATGTGTTTTTATTGTGCTTTATGTGATATCAATTTTAACATTAATATAGTAATGGAAAGTCTGTGGTGAAACATAAGTAATTGAAGTAGTAAAGGTAATAACTCACAGAACAGTTGAGGCATTGAGCCATAAATAATTACACAAACAAAAATGAGAATCTTGCTAGTTTTTGGATGAATCATTTTCCAGAACTAAAGAGTGTTTACTGTCTCCTTTTTGTACCTATTATCTCTATTTGGTAAGTTGTTTTTAAATTAAAAAACTAGGAGTAGAAATTATGAGGTTTAAAATGAATTGAACACTTTTGGTTAAATTGGATGGATACTCATCACAAACAAACATATAGTCTTTCATGTATTATCACCTTCCAACCAATTGTCATTAAACTTTTTTTACTATACAAAACCAGCTTTCTCCAGTCTATTGATAGTACAAGCTACAGACCATCTCTTCACAGATCTTGAAGCCTCGAATCTGTTTTTCAAAACCACTGAAGGCTCTTATAGTACAGAAACCTTGATAAATGTTCATCACTATATTCGTTCTTATCAATTTGCCAAAACATATTTTACCAGAAGTAAATGAGACACACCATTACAGCAGATCTGAAACACCATATATATGTCAATGGGTCTTCTAGATCATGCTCCGCTGACAGTGTGCATGGAGCAACAACACTGTTGCCTCGCCATTCACGTGGCAGATGAGTTAACTCATGCCGTTGACTCAGTACCAGTTTTAATTTGCTGCAGTTGATTAGTGAGTTTTGAGAGCATCTCAAGTGAAGTTGTGTTTCTCAAGTGAAGTTGTGTTTCTCAAGTGAATTACAAATGCAGGTCAGCAAAAGTATGAGCAATGTGTACCATTGATTTTTTTGTGAAGTTCAGTGAAATTACTACTGTGACTTGTGAAAGTTGCAAATGGCTTAATAGTGAACATTCTTTATCCAAGGCATCAATATTCAGGTGGCATAATTCCTTTTCAGCAGGCAGAGAAGAAGTGGAACACTAAACCCATGTGGAAGGGCTTTCAACCTCAAGAGCTAATGATAATGTGGAATAGGTGAATTGTCTTGCTTCATCAGGTCACTGATTGACAGTGAAGATGATCATTAGCAATCTAAATTTGATTGTATTTAGCATTCACCAATTCATAACACAGTATTAGGACATGCAAAAAGTGTGTGCAAAGATGGTTCTAAACAACCTCACAACCGAGCAGAAGAAAAGTTGAGTGAGACTTTTGAAGTATTCCATCCCAGTTGTTTTCAAAACAGCCAAGGTGAAATACTTCAAAATGTATTTTAACAAGCGTCTGTGGTACTGCACATGAAGAAAATGAACAATTGGATGGTTGTGTTTATTAATCTTATGGACCATTTCAGAGGGAGCCAGAATTCTTCAGTCACATTACACAGGTAGCAAAGAGTGGATTTTCAAATATGCTCCCTAAACTAAATAGCAAAGTCAAGAGGGGCACACTGCAAACTCTACCTGTCCTATAAAGAGGTTGAAAGGTATTCCAGCAAAAGCATTCCAGGATTGTTATGAAGACTGGAAACATCACCTCCATCATTGTAAAAGTTCTGAAGGGAACCATTTGGAAGCGGGGCATATTTGATGTGTAAAGTGATTACAGCTTATGATAAAAAAAAAAGTCAGTCTCATTACTTTCGGACTTCTCTTGCCGACCCTTACATAAGTTCTTGACCAATTGTAGTGTTAAGACACTAGACTTGTGTTTAGGACGGCAGCAGTTCAATCCCCCCGTCTAGTCATAAAGATTTAGTTTTGCAGTGTTTCTCTACATTGCTTAAAGTGAATGTTGGGATAGTTCTTATGAAAGGGTATGGTTGATTTCCTTCTCTACCCACTTCTGATCTGAATTTGAGCAACACAATCAATTCTCTCATCATTGACAGGGTGTTAAACCACGATCTTCCTGCAGCCACAGTTAGTCACCTGCTGCATGTGCTATGCCAGTGTCTGCCAGGTTTTGAGTCACTGCTTTGTTGGTCAACAGAACCTCAAACATTATAACTAAAGACAAATCTTTGAAGAACTATAATATAACAATAATAATCCTTGGGACAGCAGATGCTTCCTTACGTATACTTAACACACTATCTAAAACGTTTTCTTTCTGCACATGATGAGTAGTGCATATAGGTGGGCGGATAAATAATGGAAACTCATTAATAATTGCTGCTTGAATTACTAAAAAAATTAATTGGAAAGAATAATTGAAAGAAATTGGAAGGTACACATATCGTGGGTGAATTCTAACTGGTACTTATATCAACATATCTTCAACATCAATATATGTAAGATCAATATTCATCATTTAAGTTACGTACTTCTTCACATTAATTCCATTGTGCGTAGTCCTGATTATAAAAATGCCGATGCAGGATTGCTCCTCCGCTGCTCATCCAAATGCCTCTTGTCTCCTCCGAACCTTCAGATGCAGGATTCTCGATGCGGGCGAAATGATGAACAGGCAGGTGTGGTCGATGTGAATATATGAATAAAACTTTACTTTTGTAATAACCTTCTTTAACACTGTAAATGTATACTTGAAATACACTTTTTTAAACAATACTTGTGTGACAGATCTCTTCATATGTCCGCCAGCTACCACCTATTTTCTGTGCTTGACAATATCATAAAAGTGGCAAGAAACTTCCCTTGTCAACAGATGTCGGATGTATGGATGGTGTCCCCACTGAATAAGTGAGAGCAAGAAGAAGTAACAACCTCACAACTGAGCAGAAGAAAAGTTGAGTGAGACTTTTGAAGTATTCCATCCCAGCTGTTTTCAAAACAGCCACGGTGGAATACTTCAAAATGTATTTTAACAAATATATGTCTGTGGTACTGCACATGAAGAAAACAGGTGAAGATAAAAACTGAAGAGCTTATTTCGTCTCTCTCTCTCTCTCTCTCTCTCTCTCTCTCTCTCTCTCTCTCTCTCTCTCTCTCTCTCCCCCCTTCCCCCTTCCTCCCTCCCCCCCCCCCCTCCCCTCCCCTCCTCCCCCATCACATGGAGGTACACATTGTCCAAGCTTATTTCTCCTTTTGAGGGTTGATAACCCTGGCTGGTATAGGCATAGCCTTTATGTTTGACCATTGGAGTTATCCTGTATGGTTATCAATTTATATGGGCTTGTCAGACTCTTTTAACACATACATACATAAGTTTTCCCTCCTAACGAAGTGATTGCTGTAACCGTATAGTTCCATTGTTGTCATTCAGCATCTGCACAGTGTTTAGCTTGTAAAGCATGTGCGTGCAGTGCAATGTCCGTTATTGCCCAGCTCGCGCTCATGTGTTTAGTAAAAGGCCAGTGTCCATGTCGTGCATTTACGTATCTTTCACTGCACAAGTTTCTGAAGATGTGTTCAGTGGCATGGTCCGCATCTTCGATGCGGTGACTACTGGTTTCCATATCAGCGGTCTGAGGAATTTATTTCTTCTCATTGCTCTCACTTATTCAGTGGGGACACCATCCGACATCTGTTGACAAGGGAAGTTTCTTGCCACTTTTACGACATTGTCAAGCACAGAAAATGCATGTTTTTATGACGTTGTCAAGCACAGGAAATTCATGTTACACAAAGTATTTCCATCTTTAGTTTATCTTGCACACACCCACATATATCACACGCACACTTAACGCTTTGCAGCCAGGTTTTGTATGTTTTTGCACTTTGTTTTTGAGCGTCTTTCATACAGTTGCATTACAAAATACACTTATCCTATTCGTTTGCTGACTTGCCGTTATCGTCACTTATGTAAAATATAGTCCGTAACATATTCTCTCCCCTTTTTATGTATATGTTCATTGCTTGTCATTTTGCTTTAGTACATTTTGTGAAATTACAATCTAGTTACATTATTCGATTCCAGTTATACGAGTACACATTTTACTCTTGTTTGGTTATAAATTCTTCATATAAAAATCATACAATAATAGATTATCTTTTCCTTTATGGCATAAATTAACATACATTTCATTTTAATTTACAGTGGCTCCTTTTCAGAGCTTATTTATCAATTCCAAAGAATTACAGAATGAAACAATAGTCGCTACAATATATATATATGCGCCACTCAGATAACTATGCATGGCCTCGTCTCTCTAGCACTCTCCAGGAATGATCTACACACTACAAGGCTGAGGAAATTCCACAGGAAGGCATTTATATACTCAGTTACACCTCATTAATAGACTTAACTATGATTCCAAGAACAAAATAGTTTGTTGTTTATAAACACAACTCAAATCTGACAATACCACTCATATCAAATACTTTTCAGTGTTTAAAAGTGTAGCTCAGTATTTACTTGTTATGTTCATTGTATAAAAGATAGCATTTCATATGCTAAGGTATACAGAGTTGTATCATCAATACAATATGTTATGGGACAATGACCGTAAAACAATGTTTACATAAGTATCAAATGTGCATAAAAATTTCAATATAAATCAGGGGTTTGACGTTTTCATGGGTAGTTGACAGTCACAGTAGTTAGGTTTTGACCCCTTGATTATTTGCTAGAGCTCAACCTTATTTCAGCATCATCATATGTGACGTACTTTAACTGTTTTATTCTTCACAAACTTCCACTATCACATACATACATATCATAAATTTATAACTATATTTATCTTATGGTGTGGTCCTTTCTTCTGTTCATATGGTACCTAACACTCTACAGGCATTTATCTTTCTTCAGTTTAGGATATGTCGATGCACCTTTCCATGGAAGAAAAAAAACTTAAAACCAATTTTTCATAGATAAGTGTATAGTGGCTCGATGGCTGCTAATACCATTTTCATATAATCAACCATATATTCATTCACTTCAGTGTGCAGTCATGCTATCACAAAACTTATTTAATGTCTTGTGTGCATCTCTACTTACCTTATAAATCTGAAAGATAAAGAGTATTACAGGTGTGGTGCGACCTCTTATTCAGTTTGACATTTATACTGTAGTCGTTTGATTACCTGCAGAAAGACTTTTCTGGTTCTTCAAGTATAATTAGTGCATGCTCTTTCAGTACCTAAGTTTGTAAATATTGTACATTTATAGATATAATGTATATAGTAGCATAGCTTAAGTAAATATCTTGTAGTTTAGTGGCCCTTTCCTGTGTGTATCATTCCTTAACTTATCTTTGTATGTATGTATTGTGTAGATAGTTGTAGTTGTAGTATAGATTCCCCCTTAATTTTCTATGCCCCTGTTTATGCAATAGACCTTACAAATGCTAGTGCAGGCTGTAGCTCATTGGGTTTGTTTGTTTTGTGTGCTGCAACACTTCCAGCTGTGCCTGTCTGGCTTGTACGCACTTGTGGTTTGTTGACTAGCTTGCTCCCCAATGCACATGCGCTGTGGCACTCTGATACCACTTACGTCACGGCAAGTTGTGTATTGTATTGCCTGCTACCGTGTGTTTTGCAAGTTCATTTATTTATTTACAACTGGGCTACACATAAGGCAAAGCGTTGTATTTAGAGTATCACTGCCACTATATACATAAGAGTAAAATTCTTCCTTATTACAACCACTCATTTCATCATATACACACATTTGATATATAAGAGAAAATACAAACAAAAATGTCACACCACCGGGCCATCCGTCAGTGTAGCAATTTACAAGTTAACAAAAATTATAGGGACAGATGGTCAGAGTATAATTTTATATGATTACGCCAAAGGAAATATTCAAACTTTTTAAAGGACCAAATTACAGCCGTACGCCCCAGCTACATAACTGAATATGAACATTCAGCTTCAGATGGTGGAGCTAATTACTTTAGGGATGAGATTACTCTCTTCTTCTACCATTTGAAAAATGCATTCACCCAGACCTTGAGAAGACGCGTCAGTGCATAAACAAAAATCCTTCATGTCTGTTTGAGATAAAATATTAGCATTTAATAAGGTTTGCTTGATGTTCTCGAAATCGGTTTGACATTGCTCGTGCCATAGCCAAGATCTGTTTTTCTAGAGAAAATTGAGTAAAGCATCACTGTTTGTAAGTTGGTTAGGGATGAATTTCCTGATAAATGAGACTAGTCCTACGTATGCCTTTAATTGCCAAGCGCTTGTTTTGAGGAACAGGGCAGTTCCTAATGACATCAAGTTTTTTGGGCTCTGGCAATATGCCTTCTGAAAAGATTATGTGTCCTAAAACTTCTACCTTTTCTTGTCCGAAATTAGATTTATTGAGATTTGGTGTCACTCCATATTTTGAAAAGCTGCTCAATACTTACTCAATTAATCTTAAGTGTTCTACCCAAGTGGGTGTAGCTACTAGAAGGTCATCCACGTATAGTTTTACCTTACCCAAAAGTTCAGACCGTAGCACTTTTATCCAGTGCGGAGATAAAGACACCTGCACTTACGTTCAATCCAAATGGTAATACTTGAAATTCAAGGCTCCTGCCCCACATACGAAGGCGGTATACTTCCGACTTTTTTCATGTAGTTTTATTTGACAATATGAAGACCGGAGGTCGATTATAGCAAGAAATTTAGCATCATGGAATTTCATAAGCTGTTCATCTAAACTGTCTGAATGTGTTCTGACTGGTACAACAATCTTATTAATGTTATGTGCTTTGAGGACCAAGCGCACCTTGTCATCTGGCTTACTCATGGCCAAAATAGGACTACAATAAGGAGAAAATGATGGTTGTATTACGCCCCATTCAAGTATCCTGCTAATCTCTTTTCTTACTGCTTCCCTCTTTGTCCATGGTGTAGGGTATGAAGAAGAACAAAAATTTTCGTGAGGGTATGCTTCCATTTTGTACACAAAATTGTTAATAATACCTGGTCTTTTTTCAAACACATGTATATAAGCAAGTATCAGTTCCATAAGTTCTGCTTGCTGCTCTTGAGAAAACACGCTTTGATTCACTTGCTTTTGTGCTTATTGTGTTGACGTTTATGACTTCTGCAACCAACTGTTTGTTATTGTATGTGTTGACATACATAACTGTGAGATTTTCCACTTGAACCTCAAAATCGTGAATAACTTCTGTTTTAAGTCTATAAGTACTTCATTTGATTAGGTCCATTACAAATAATTGCTTATTTGCAGTGAAATGACATTGGCCCTTTCCTATATCAGTTTGTACTTGCTATGTCCTAAATGTATTCATACTGATTAAGCATTCAACTATTAATTTCTCTAATATAAAAAAAAATTCATAGTACAGAAAACTGTCCTAATTGTTCAGGAATTAAGGCTTGTATCTTGACTTCTATTGATTTCTGACCAGTTGTGGTTTGCACCTTGCAGTTTTGCACTGGCAGTGTGGGTATACGCCCATGTTTCTTCAGTTCTTGAATGAATCCCTGTGACATCAAATTAGTTGTAGCACCTGTGTCAATCACAATGGGTGCATCAAGATCAAATATTTTGGCTTTAAGAGTACCTTGTACCTTGCGTACTGTCAAGTTTTTCTGTGTACCCTCATTACTTCGATACAGGTCATCTTTCACATCACTACCTTGATCGTATCTGACTAAGCAAGTGTCGATCAAGCTTGTGCCTCCACTCTCCTCCAAGGTCACAAAATGGAAATGAGCGCATGACTTTGTTGGCTGCGAGGCCCATCCGGAGAAGTTCGGTCGCCGAGTGCTAATCTTATTTCAGTCACCACCACGTTGGGTGACTCGCATGTCAGTGATGAGGATGAACAGAACAGGAGCCGACCATGACCAGTTCAAGTTTTCCAGTGTTGCAGTGGCATCGGTTCAGTTAGGAGTAACTTCCACTATGTTGGTGTTTGATTGTGCCAATTAGTATCCTGTGAGGCTCTCGACTAAAATTCTCTTTGCCTTTGCTCATTGTTTGGCATATTTGCGTTACTTTTTTGGCTGAATCCCGCTGTCTGTGACTTATTTGGCTGTCTACTATTGTTTTGTGTTTGTCAAGTGATGAGCTGATTATTGCCGGTAGCTGGTGTCTGTACATTATGTACAGGCCGGTCATACGCTACTTACCTGTTGTGGTTGTTTTTGTTAAATTTTTACCTATTTTTTTTATATCTGCCTTTGACTTTATGGCTTTCTCCATTGCTGTTGTGATTACCATTACCATAGGTCTATGTGAGGTAAGGTTGCCATCCATGTTGTACTTAGAATCCGTTGTTCACGTGTTGTTCCATAAATCTCTGTGGCATTATCTGCGTATTAACAGGCTTGGGTTATACTGGCCTCTCTTCGTGTATCAAATCTATTGCGTCCAGGACAGATAGAAAGTATTCGGTGTTGTGTTCAGGACTGATAATGAGACGACTCTTTAAAATTTTCAGAATGTCTGCTTGAGATACTGGATTCGTCCCATATCTGGTTTTATTCAAATATTTTTCAAAATACTTCCTTGAGCTTCCTTGTTTGCTATTGAACGGAGCTGGGTTGAATACTTCACATCTGAGCCTCTCGTGTACGGACTCAGACCAATATTTATCCAGAAAGGCTCTCTCAAACTGTTCATAGTATTGGCAACATTCCTCCATGTCCATAGCCCATAGCAGAACATCATGCTGTGTGTATCCAACAACAAATCTAATTTTCTGGGCTTTGGTCCAGGTACTAGGTAAAACATTTCAAAATGCTGTGATAAAGACCAGGGGATTTGTTTTTCTTCCTCCAGAGGTAAATACCAGAAATTGATGGTGCCTAAGCAATCCCTCATTTGCAAGTAATGTTGACAAACCCACTGCACTGTCAATGACGGGTGTGTTTGTGTTCACTTGTGGCTTAGCACATGGCAATTGCGCTTGCTTGAGAGATACAGCTGCCGACAAGTGTTGCTGCATTCTGCAACCTTCGCTATTTTCCTTCGACAGGCTAGCCATGTATTGTGCATAACCAGTGAAAGTATCTAACTTCTCTAAAAGTATGGGTTTGTTTTCTGTCAAATGTTGTTTTGGAATGTCAGTAGTTTTAGCAGTACTGCCTCATAACTTCTCCTCGGCTTCCTTTAAATCTGAATCTGTTTTAGCTAGAAGTTGACTTTCTTTCTCTTTTGGGGCTTCTTCTACAGTACATGCATAAATTTTGCACTCTGACACTACCTTTTCAGCAAGGGTGCTGCCCTTATCCGGCATCCTGGCTTTAGCCTTTTCAGTTATTCCCTTTACATCTGCACATATCTTACCTCTAAGTTTTTTGGCAAATTTGACTCGAAATTTAACTGATCCACTCTTAGACTTTGCTGTTGTACTTCTGTAAGTAAGTTTTTACAAACGTCTTGCAGCTCACTGACTGCATTCGTAACATTTTTTTACCAACGCATCCATTTGATATTGTGTCTCCTGAATTTGAGAATATGCCCACCTGCAAGTTGTTCCTGTTTATTGTCTACAGATGATACTTTTTCCATTAACATATTTATATTGTGAGATATGTAGGTATTATTTCTTGTTTTAGTTGTTTACCCAGCTCTGTCAACTTCTCGGATAGTTCGTCAGATAATTCAGTGCATATAGTTTTGCTCACTTCACTAAACTATTGACTAATACTATTCTTGAAGTCGTTCAATACCTAATTTTGCTGTGTAAGCTGTTGTCCTGTATTTTCCTGATGTTTTGTGCAGTGCTGTGTAAACTGTAGTGTTATTAGTTGCATGAGTTGTGTCAAATTGTGTGTCTCACTAGTTTTTACATTGCTTTTATGAACTGTTCCTGCTCTTGCATTTGCGACGTTGTGAGAAAATAATCTTAGGAATTTTCTGTGTCGTGCACTTCAGTTTCACTATTTGGAAAAATGTTTCCTGGTAACAACTGAGAAATTCTCTCATTGGGCATCATAAAAGTGACACCATGAACAGTTATATTATCAGTGTCATGATTTTTTAATGATGGGACACCAAAATTGTTGTTTAGGTTGCCATCGGCCAGTTCACGAGTTGGCGCTTTACCTTCAACTGTTGCCAAGCTTGGATTTCAAACATCTTGGCATGTTGCATTTTGTAATGAATTTTCAGCAATGGACATTTCCTTTGACTCCATTGGGAATAGTTTTTAACCAAATTATGAAAAAAAATTTTCAAACATGAAAATTTGTCGTATCAGTGCTTTTCAATTAAAGTAGATTTAGCTGCGTATTCATTAAAAAAAACCTGATTATTATCTGTCACAGCCTTATAGAAACTGATGATTTATCTTGCACTTTAATGATGAGTTTATACAAATTTTCATCCTGTCTTTAGAAATGCACTTTCCATAAAGGATGTTGATAGGAAGAATAAGACATTATCTACTGCCAGAGAGATGGTGCCGAGTGCGGCCATAAAAACATACACTGTAGCAGCTTCCTACCTTTACCGCTGAAATCAGCATTCCCAGCACGTCTCTTTTGTTGGTAGAATTTAATTTTAATATGCTCTTTCAATGTTTTTCTCATTCCCAATCTCACGGACATGTAACAAATACAACAAAAGTTTACTTGTTTCTAGTAACAATAAAGTGAATCATTTATCTCAAAAAACTTTTTTTTTCTCAACAGCTGAATGGTCTGTTCCTATTTCGCTAGGTGCCATCCTTTTAAACGGTTGCCAATGAATAATGGCTTGTAGGTGGGCGGATAAATAATGGAAACTGATTAATAATTGCTGCTTGAATTATTAAAAAAAATTAATTGGAAAGAATAATTAAAAGGAATTGGAAGGTACACATATCCTGGGTGAATTTTAACTGGTACTAATATTACCAGATCTTCAGCGTCAATCTATTTAAGATCAATATTCATCATTTAAGTTACGTACTTCTTCACATTAATTCCATTGTACGTAGTCCTGATTATAGCAATACCGATGCAGGATTGCTCCTGCGCTGCTCGTGCAAATTCCTCTTGTCTGCTCCAAACCTCCGGATGCAGGATTCTCGGTGCGGGCGAAATGGTGAACACAGGCGTGGTCTATGTGAATAAAACTCTACTTTCGCAATAACCTTTGACGCTTTTAATGTACACTAGAAATACACATTTTTAAACAATACTGGTGTGGATCTCGTCATACACCCACCTGCTACCACTTATAGAAACAAACAGATGAAGATACAGAAATTAATCAATTGAAGAGCGTATCTCTTCTCTGTTTTGTATCAAAAGATCATCTATGCCACAGAGCAACTAATTAATTTACATTTATCTTTGGCTTTGTGTATATATACCTTATCATGTAAAAGAAAAAGAACAAAGAAAGAAAAAATAATACGATCCATTATATTGAACTATCAAATTTGGGGTCATTGATGCCCTTTCACTTTCTGTCTTACACAGTAGAATTCTGGATGCAAGATATGCAAGTATTATAAATATTGTGTGAATGCACACTGTATACCGGTGTAATGTAAAATGTTAGTAGCAGATGTGTAAGTGATTATGGTAAAAAACTTTGCACATCACTTACTCTCTTTTTCTTTGCATTTTAACAAGAACAGTCGTGTTGATGTACTGGGTGTGAAATCTCTAACCAAAGCACCAAAAGGAGTCCATGTCAAATCTAAATAACAATAGGTACTGTGCACTTACATTTTATAATGTGACACTGTCACCCGGGATTTTTTTCATCCGGGAGAAAACTGGGAAAAACCCGGGATTCTTTTAGAATTCCGGGAATTTTTCATTGTTTTAGTTTGCAGGTAAATTATTGTTATTTTGACTGCCAAGAACTGATACAAAGAATTTTACTGTATCCCGCCACTGCAGAACAATACTGCGGTCAAAAACATAAATGAGATAAAAAAAATCAAATTAAAACTTAAGTTGCAAAGGAAATGCGTCATTTACAACAGTGAAACACAGTGCAGACATAAGCGTCTGCCAACAGCAAAATGTGTCAAAGGCTTTAGGATGAAGCCTATGCAATTCTTCATAACAACAAACTGTTTCCGATGAGGGTGATGTCACAACAGTTCACATTAGGTTTGTATGAAGAGTTGCTAGTGGGCTCATACGCGACTCAGCAGCATATGCGCATGTGTTGTTGAGTCGCGTATGAGCAGTACCTTCTCCCACTTCTGGCTATTTGAAATGTGGCTGTTAGGAGCGTCAGCTGTATCAGCAGTAGTAAGCGGAAGCCAGATGCTACCCGGAAAAATTTTCTGTGAACCCAAGCTGCCAGATTTGCACATGCGCAGAGCAGTCTGAGTTGTAGTGGGGAAGGGGAGCAGTCTCCACGTGACTAGTATTTACTTTTAGTGATTTTGCTGTTTCTTCTTTATTTACAGCTCTCATGTTAAGAGAAAACAAAATATAATTCTGTGGCCAGGAGCTATCAAATGAATTAAAATACATTCACATAATAATGAAGGTTAAAATATGTTAATGGTTTCAGTTTTCTGATTTTATTTTATTTCCACATTTTTGGCAGTCGAGCATTAATTGCCTTGCAGAACAATGAAGTTACTTTTTTCGATTTGCTACAGAAATTGGCCTTTTATTAGTCTCTCTCTCTCTCTCTCTCTCTCTCTCTCTCTCTCTCTCTCTCCCCCCCCCCCCCCCCCCCCCAGAGACAGTGAATTTGTTTGAAATGAAGTGTTTCACTCCACACCATTGGCTAGTTTCAATTATTTGCTGAATTTCAAATGCACATTCTCATCTTCTGGCACATATGGCATTATACAATAATAAAGAACCTGTGGGTTTTACGTGGTGTTGAACCATAATAACACACTTTTAGGATAAAAAAGACATTTATTTTGTCACTTAATAGAGCGAATACAGAAAGATGGCTGTTGAACATAGCGCTAGAACACAAAGACAAGGAGAAAAGCCAAAGAGCATAGCCCAAGAACTGTCGCTTTGCATTAGAGACGCCACAGAGCCGCCCCACCACTGGTGGGGCGGAGCTAGCACACATCCACAAAAAAACCTTCATGCCAGCACGGCGCGCAGAGGCGGCATCTGGCACGCGAAGTGTGCGGCTCAGGCGCTTCGTTGTCAGGGTCCTGCATGCCAAACAGCTGCGCAGGCGGTGGCGAGTCAAAGGAGGCCGCGACAGCAGCGTCAGCAGAGGCAGGCCGACTGGGAGCGGTGGGAAAAGATGTTGAGCTTTGGGTCGGATGGGGGGTGGGGGGGGGGGTTCTGTGGTGTGGATTTGGTCACCAGGCGGTTGACTGATCTTGACGTGCTGGGATGGCGTGTGCGGAGCGTCGGCAGCAGGCCATGACTGAGGACGCAACGTGGTAGCTACCGCATAGCGAGAACAAGATCGTCCATGCTGGGCCGGAGTCAAGTTGGCGGGGTGTCGGCAGTAGTCAACAATGGTGGGTGTGATTCGGCAACCATGGGATGTGAAGGGTCCCCCGAAGCGACAACAGGAGCATCCCGCTGGTCCATCTGCGTCGGCACAGAACCAGCAGCAGTGAAAGTGCAACTTGACACAGGAGCAAAGCAGAGTGAAGACACACTAGGAGAGGGAGGTGGCGCCGAAAGAAGCGGCTCTGCAGAGAGGCTGCATAATTTATTCCGTATGTGAGCCAATTCAGTGGAGGCGGTAGCAGTGCGGTAGCGTAACTCTGCATTATATATGTGGAGCCCATCAATCTGCTTGTGCACGTCCAGTAAATCGAAGAGGTGTGCCGTAATACCTTCGAGCAGAGATGCACATGTGGAAAGTGTAGCCAAGGAAGCAGAGAGTGGAGCTGTGGGGGGGAGGGGGGGGGGTGCAATGACATTAGGCAAGTAGGAATGAGCGACCCCACGCATATGAGCGTTTGGAGTACATGTTTGTCAGCACATCAACCAACCAGAAGGCGACTGCTTAATCGTAGCGTCAGTGAGAGGCGTGCACTGTCCGGGTGGCAGGCATTGCTGCGTAGTAGCATTTGACGGTGGCCATGTTGGGCCGGTAATGGTTAAGTGGCTGCTGGCATCGCAGGGGCCAGGTAATTGTTCAGTTTTAACCAATTGCACATTAGGAACACTTGTATATACGCAAGCAGAGTTAAAATTGTGCGTGGCACAAGCACAAAATGACACTGATAGATCAATTGTTCTGAAGACAATGTGGACCAGCACACAAAGTTCATTACTGGTGAAAATAACACAAAATTATTCCCAAATGCACAACGTTGAAGTCGGGGACTGTGGGGTTTACATGGCATTGAACCGTAATAACACACTTTTAGGATCAAAAGCACACTTGATAGAGCAAATACAGAAAGATGGCTGTTGAACATAGCACTTCACGCCAGAGATGCCACAAACCCAACACGAGATAATACAGTACTAGTATTCCTAGAAAATTTGCATCCCGAAAAGCTTAATAACAGGTTGCTGCCTACATATTTGTGAATATGGACACACGAATGTGCACTTTAAGCCGAATTATGCATTTTAGTATCATTTACGAAATTCCGATGTTTTCGGAGTATCATCTGATGTCCCATGTTGTTTATGACGTAAGGTGAGATATCTTAATGCTGTGCAATCTCTTAATGATATGTGCGTACAAACATATGGGCTTCCTACGTCATCGTACTTACACATGGATAGTAACACCTGTTTTCTGGTGGTGTCGGATAATTGCTGAAACGAATTCTAATAGCTCGTGGGAAAATATTGTGAATGATGGTTTGAAAAGCATTACTTTCAAAGTAAATTTAATTTTATGCAAGTTGAATTATGTTAGAACAAGAACGTCCTTTGAATTTTTTAAATCGCAGAATGTTTGACTCTCGTTTAAAGATCAACTCTTTGAGGGCCAGCCGCTTAGAAGAATCTCTAGCCCAGAAGACCAGACATTTAGGTCGATATTTAAAATGTTACTGGCACATTTGCGTGATGTATCTTAAAGTGTTAACACACACAAAAAAGACAAATATTATATGTGAAAGCTTAGCTTTTCACGTAGCTACGCTATGAACATTAATTTAAACCATTAACTTTTCCTATCTCTTGGTTTACACTTCTTAAAATTGATGTTTTTATTGGCTGACTACATCATGAGCTGTACACTATGAAGATCTGCTATCATCACTTGGCGAGATCACGTGACATGAGCTGTGACTGGCTTACAAAAGCATCGCAATCTCGATTTCACTAACATGCTGTTATTGGTGGAACTGGAATATATAGTGGGTGCAAGACACCATTCTCAAATTATATATGTGCAGTCACACATTCGATTAGTGCATGGCGGAAAAATGACCACTTAAATCTTTCCAAGTGAACTCTTATTTTATTGTGGTGGTTGTTGCAGAGGCAACAGAATGTTGTGGTATCAGGGGGAGGAAGTTGTGAATGAAATTTTTGTGAGAAAATCTTGCTGCTTTCGACTTAGTGAAATCCATGCAAACTTCTTGTCATATCAATGAGACTCTGCCCACTTTCCTGATAGCAGAAATTGATCCAACCATAATAATTGATTCAAGCTAACCATAATAACTCATTCAAGCCAACCTTATTTGAATGCTTTCGATGTACTGTGTTACTCTATCTGGCAAAGATTCCATACTGCACTGAAATAGTTAAAGAAAGAGAGAACAGATAAACATAGTGTTAGCAGTTTTCTTTTTGAAATTTATGGTTAGGTCGTATAGGTCCAAACTGCTGAGGTCATCGGTCCCTTGTTAGCAGTTTATCTAATGAATTTGTTGCATCTTGTAAGAGTTTTGCCTACAAAATGCAGTCATTGGTTCGCATTCCATACAACACTTTCTGTGTGATCATTCCAGTAGAAATTGTTCCTAACAGTAAGCCCTAGATATTTGAGATGACTACCTCAAAATTTGTGTCATTTATCATGTAACAGAAGTTCAACAGACTTCTCTTAGTTGTCATGTGGAGGACCTCATACTTTTATTGTTCAGTCAGTTGTCACTTTTCATGTCATTCAGACACAGGGTGGTGCAGAATAGGATTTTAGAAAGTATTTGAAGATGTCTATAGTACAGTGTGGCTGTGCTCGATTCTGCATGAACAAGTACAATTTCCTTCAGATGACAGTCAGAGATTGAGTTGTTGCCATATTCACTTTAAAATTCACTATATCTGGTTTAGAATGACAGCCTTATAGCCTGGATCTCAGCCCTTGTGATTATTTCTTATGGTGTAATCTAAAGGACGCGGTCTTCAAACAAGGACCATCAACACTCCTGGATCTGTGTACTGCAATTTCCAGAGAGTTGCATGCAGTCAAAAGTGTTGTTTTCCAGAAAGTCATCACAGAATTTAGTTTGAGGCTGTACAAACTCATTGCTGCACAAAGGAAGCACTTTCAAAATCTTCTGTATTAAATTTCAGATTGTCTGCCATAGCTGAATATGGTAACATAAATCTGTCACTGTTTATTATATTGTAGTAGAAAAGACTTGTAATATCTATTTTGCCCCACACTCTATGTTGTCTAAATAATTTTATAATACAGTTTGATCTTCTGAAGACCGTAAATGATGGCATAATCAGCAAACAGTGTAAGAAGGATGCTCAGATTTTCTCCTAAATCATTTATATAGATGAAGTACAGTGAAGGCCCTATCTCATTTCCTTGGGAGACATTACATCTAACATCAGCTTCACTAGTGTTGTGAAGTAAGAGGAGGGAAGTGTTAGGGACAGTGAAGGTTTGAATCAGTCCTAGATGTATAAATGGATGTCCTATTTGATTAACATGACTATTCATGCAAGAAATAGTTCCTGTTTCAAGTCCCAATCAGGTATTATATTTCATTGTTTTCATCCCTAATGAAGGGTTTATTTTAATGCAGCTCTGTTTGGTTAGTAATAAGGTAATAGTCTGTAAAGCCATAGGTGTGATCATTAATTTTTGATGATTTTCTGAAGAATTCATACTGCATAATTATACATTGATGGTAACTCATAACTGATTGCTGTATCTTCTATGAGTAGGTGGGAAAGTTTTTGGAATGGAAGTTTCCAACCTTTAAACATTTCAACTTAATTGTCCTTACACTTACATATTATTGAAAAGAAGGATATTCAAGAGTCCATCTCAAAGTGTCATGATTTGGAAGAAGAAATGGCAGTCTGCTGGGAGTTAGCATTTAGTTTCTGTTTATGTACTTTGTAATTTTGAAAGGCTGCATGAGCATAAATTGTGTGGAAAGTAGGAGAAGGATTTAATATTTGAAACATGTTGTCCGAAGCTGGTGGAGATGGAGATAATGATTACCCTACCATCATCAGCAGTGTGTTCCACAATAATAGATGTCCATGCAGACTTTCCCAGGACACATATATGAAAGTACGAGTTGCCAGCTGTTTTGAATGTTTAAGTTATCAATAACTTAAGCATTTTTTAATTTTTGAGTAACTCCTGGTGTATGGCTCTGATAGTGAAAAAACAGTGCATTCAGTATTAATTTTCAACTATGGCTCAGCAGTTTGACGTCTGTGGCACTTACTATTTAGAGTAACATCTAAAATGATTACTTGTTGATAGCATTCTGGAGTAGTGCAGTGGTAGCTTATTTCAGTATAACTTTGCAACAGTTATCTTTTAATTCTGACATTGTCATTTGTTCCAGAAAGCTTGTGGAAGTTCCTGATGATGATGAATCGCGGATACATAACTTTCTCTATGAGCAGTGTGATGTTGTGTCCTGTTTAGTCTTTTGGTGCTTCCAAAAACTGCAAGAGGAGGACTTTGTCAATGCTTCACAATTTGTAGACCTTTTGAGATTAATTGCACAAGTACTGGATTGTGTCATGCGGAGACAAATGTCAAGGTAAGATGGTATTGTACAAATAGTATATGTTATGAAGAGTTCATTTTGTGTTATACTGACCTTGTCCTTCAAACCACTGTACAGAGTATGGCAGAAGGTATTTTGAACCAATATAAGCAATTTTCTGTGATTTTCCATTTGTGTTTGAAATGAGGGAAAGAATGACCATCTGTGTGCTTGAATATGTGCCCTAGTCCGTCTTATCTAATTCTTGACATCTCTATGTGAGGTAACAATGAAGGTTTTCACACAGTCTTCCTCAAATACCAATTCTCTGCTTTCACAAAACAAGTGTTGCTTTCTTTCCAGGATTCTCGTTTGAGCATCTCTGTAAGACCGCGATATATTGCAATCATAGTGGTGTGTCTCTAAATTTGCTAAGAGATGTTAGGTTGTATACATGGAAGAACCCTGGAGATATTAGAAGGTATCAAATAGATTATATAATGGTAAGACAGAGATTTAGGAACCAGGTTTTAAATTGTAAGACATTTCCAGGGGCAGATGTGGACTCTGACCACAATCTATTGGTTATGAACTGTAGATTAAAACTGAAGAAACTGCAAAAAAGGTGGGAATTTAAGGAGATGGTACCTGGATAAACTGACTAAACCAGAGGTTGTACAGAGTTTCAGGGAGAGTGTAAGGGAACAAATGGCAGGAATGGAGGAAAGAAATACAGTAGAAGAAGAATGGGTAGCTTTGAGGGATGAAGCAGTGAAGGCGGCAGAGGATCAAGTAGGTAAAAAGACGAGGGCTAGTAGAAATCCTTGGGTAACAGAAGAAATATTGAATTTAATTGATGAAAGGAGAAAATATAAAAATGCAGTAAATGAAGCAGGCAAAAAGGAATACAAACGTCTCAAAAATGAGATTGACAGGAAGTGCAAAATGGCTAAGCAGGGATGGCTAGAGGACAAAATGTAAGGATGTAGAGGCTTATCTCACTAGGGGTAAGATAGATACTGCCTACAGGAAAATTAAAGAGATCTTTGGAGAAAAGAGAGCCACTTGTATGAATATCAAGAGCTCAGATTGAAAACCAGTTCTAAGCAAAGAAGGGAAAGCAGAAAGGTGAAAGGAATATGTAGAGGGTCTATACAAGGGCGATGTACTTGAGGACAATATTATGGAAATGGAAGAGGATGTAGATGAAGATGAAATGGGAGATACGATACTGCATGAAGAGTTTGACAGAGCACTGAAAGACCTGAGTCGAAACAAGGCCACGGGAGTAGACAACATTCCATTGGAACTACTGACGGCCTTGGGAGAGCCAGTCCTGACAAAACTCTACCATCTGGTGAGCAAGATGTATGAGACAGGCGAAATACCCTCAGACTTCAAGAAGAATATAATAATTCAAATCCCAAAGAAAGCAGGTGTTGACAGATGTGAAAATTACCGAACTATCAGTTTAATAAGTCACGGCTGCAAAATACTAACGCGAATTCTTTACAGACGAATGGAAAAACTAGTAGAAGTCGACCTCAGGGAAGATCAGTTTGGATTCCGTAGAAATACTGGAACACGTGAGGCAATACTGACCATACGGCTTATCTTAGAAGCTACATTAAGGAAAGGCAATCCTACGTTTCTAGCATTTGTAGACTTAGAGAAAGCTTTTGACAATGTTGACTGGAATACTCTCTTTCAAATTCTGAAGGTGGCAGGGGTAAAATACAGGGAGCGAAAGGCTATTTACAATTTGTATAGAAACCAAATGGCAGTTATAAGAGTTGAGGGGCATGAAAGAGAAGCAGTGGTTGGGAAGGGAGTGAGACAGGGTTGTAGCCTCTCCCCGATGTTATTCAATCTGTATATTGAGCAAGCAGTAAAGGAAACAAAAGAAAAATTCGGAGTAGGTATTAAAATCCATGGAGAAGAAATAAAAACATTGAGGTTCGCCGATGACATTGTAATTCTGTCAGAGACAGCAAAGGACTTGGAAGAGCAATTGAACGGAATGGATAGTGTCTTGAAGGAAGGATATAAGATGAACATCAACAAAAGCAAAACGAGGATAATGGAATGTAGTCGAATTAAGTCGGGTGATGTTGAAGGTATTAGATTAGGAAATGAGACACTTAAAGTAGTGAAGGAGTTTTGCTATTTGGGGAGCAAAATAACTGATGATGGTCGAAGTAGAGAGGATATAGAATGTAGACTGGCAATGGGAAGGAAAGCGTTTCTGAAGACGAGAAATTTGTTAACATCGAGTATAGATTTAAGTGTCAGGAAGTCATTTCTGAAAGTATTTGTATGGAGTGTAGCCATGTATGGAAGTGAAACATGGACGATAAATAGTTTATACAAGAAGAGAATAGAAGCTTTCGAAATGTGATGCTACAGAAGAATGCTGAAGATTAGATGGGTAGATCACATAACTAATAAGGAGGTGTTGAATAGGATTGGGGAGAAGAGAAGTTTGTGGCACAACTTGACTAGAAGAAGGGATCGGTTGGTAGGACATGTTCTGAGGAATCAAGGGATCACCAATTTAGTATTGGAGGGCAGCGTGGAGGGTAAAAATCGTAGAGGGAGACCAAGAGATGAGTACACCAAGCAGATTCAGAAGAAGGATGTAGGTTGCAGTAGGTACTGAGAGATGAAGAAGCTTGCACAGGATAGAGTAGCATGGAGAGCTGCATCCAACCAGTCTCAGGACTGAAGACCGCAACAACAACAACAAACAACATGTTATCTCATAGCCATGATAGGAGATATCAGAAGCTGGAACAGTAGTGTAGAATTGTGTGCACTAGTAATGTAATTTCATTTACAGATGCATTACTTTTGCTGTTGCTTTTGGATTGTGCAGGTGTTCAACAATTAGCACCCTTACAAATATTAAAAGAAACGAATATCAATAAAAGGGACTAAAAATTGGCATTCTCACTCGACCAGATGCATTACAGTTTCCCAGTGTCGTTACAATAAATTTGCCTTTCATGCAACTTGTTTTACGTGTTCATCCTATTTCATTTTAGTTTTTTATCATGGCCCCTAATGATTTTAATAATGTGAGATGTGCAGTGTTCCTTATACAGTCTCTCTCTCTCTCTCTCTCTCTCTCTCTGTGTGTGTGTGTGTGTGTGTGTGTGTGTGTGTGTGTGTGAGAGAGAGAGAGAGAGAGAGAGAGAGAGAGAGAGAGAGAGAGAGAGAGAGAGCTTTCCTTGCCTCTTTCAGACTCAAGTGCATTGTTATGAATGGCTGTACGTATAATTAAATATTCATCTTGACCGTATTAGTGCAGCACATCTTGACTTTTTTAACCCTGCAGTGGCACTTATGCTGGAAACTTCAAGCAGTTTCAAATTTGTGCGAAGGAATGCAGCATACTAATTCTTCTAAAGTGATTCCACTATACTGATCAGGAGAAGAAGGAGGCTTATATTGGATCCCAACAAACAACATTACAACAGTTAATAACAGGAATCATTGCTTGTCAGTTCCATTTGGTGTCAGACTCTGACATTACACAAATGCTTCTTTTGTTTGCCATGAATCATCAGCATTGTCATAGCACATCCTTATTTAATGGTGCACCTAGCTACTCCAAGCCAGGATGCTGAGTCTTCCTATCTTGCAATACTCCATGTTTGAAGATAGCTGCCATTCACTGCACTAAATTGAAATCCTGCCCAAGTCCTTTCTACATTTCCTTGTTATCTTCTAGCAATAATACCTTATTGTAGACAACAGTATTCTCAGAGAACAATCTGATAATAATGCTCAACACTACCCGATATATTATCTAGAGGTTGGTATTTCTTCCTTCGAGAGTTTTGTGTTCTTGAGAAGGGATGTGGGTAAGGATTGTGAGGCCAAGTTGGAGGTAAGGAATTCCTGGAAGGTAACCTGGGTTTGGTTAGGAGGGAGAAGTGGAGGGTCGCAGTTGGATAGTGGTATGAATAAGGAGAGGCAAGGTTCAGTGTTGGGATTAGATTGACTTTGATGGGAGGGATTGGTGGCAAAAAAGTGATTCCACTATAGGGATCAGGAGAAGGAGAGTATGTTTTTTGACAAGTTTGGCATGACAGAACTTGGACATGAGGTTCAAAGTGAGGTGTTTGGGTAGGACTGAAACTTCTGTAGGATTGAAGTTCCTGGTGAATGAGTGGACAAGTGTTTTGCATTTGCTTAGGTTCTAGGTTTTGTGGGATGTTTGGGATGTTAGGAGGGAGTTTTGGAGGATATGACAGATGGAAGAGGTCAGCAAGACGGGGGATCTGGTGCTATGAGGGGTTGATGTGAGAGTTCAGTAGGAGTAGGATTGATGTTGATGAGTAGTGGTGCTCCAAGGTGGGAATAGAATGTTATTAAATATGATAACTTTTGGAGGTGGTGTCTGGAGTTTTCTCCAAGTGTCGGAGGGCAGAGTATCAGATTGGGAGATATGATATAGATAGTCCAGGTGCACGGTAACAATATCTTGCAGAGGGAAAACAGATGATCCAGAGATGCCTGCACCATAGAGATTCATTTCTGTAGTATCCTTTCAGTTAGGGATAGGGGTTGGAGGTATCCGAAAATTTGAAAGTCATCGTGAAGGGAAGGGTGGTACCCAGAGAGAAGAATTTTTATGGTTAGTTCTTTGGGGGGGGGGGGGGGGGGGGCAGTGGTTTCCATGGCGCGGAGGCAGCATTTAAGAAACAAGATAAAATACGGGACTATAATTTAGCTGGGTGTGGGGATATTTTTCTAAACTGACTCAGGCTGACAGAACAGTGGTCCAACTGGGATGGGATGTTTTATGAGGGAGGAAGAGCAAAATGCAAATAATGTCAGTGAGTGTGGGGTAACCACTGGGGAATATTGGAAGTAAAACAGAGTGGTGCTCAATGAGAGGGGGAAAAAAACTGAATTAAAAATCTGAAATAGATGTGAGAAATGGACAAACGAAAATTCTAGATGGTTGTAAAGAGAACTATTGATAACTATTGATGAATTTAGGAAATGAACCTGTAAGAAGAAATTGTGCTGAGGGGTGTAGGATGAGAAGATATTTATTTATGTGTCAACGATTGTTGTACTTGGTGGAAATAAGTGACTGATGTAAATGATAATGGGAGCAATGTGTAGAGGAGGGGTGGATGGATTTGGAGTTGAAATAGTAATTTGCTGCTTGAATAATGTTTAACTGTGATCCAGTGGTTAGGCAGACAGCATGCACTGCAGTTGAGGCAGTAATTCCCAATGTTACAGAGCACCGTGATAGCCCCTCATGACCATGCTGGTGAAAAAGTTTGACCTGCCCTCTTTTCTCGTTATGTGAGACTGCATGCTGCACAAGAGATCCTCGATAAATGCAAGCTAGAAAGGGGTCTATCTCTGGAGCATACTCAGTATAAAATCTAATAAGAAGTTTATTAGGTCTAGTACTGTTAATCTTGTGTCTCAGTACAGTGGGTGCTTATTTCAATACCTCCCATTTGTAAGTTTTGGACAATGCTCAAACACGGTATGGTAATGTAATATGCATGCATATATTTTTAATTGCAGAAATTTATATTTCATCTTCTTGTCTTTTGTACTCAGTTAATACACTAGAGTGATTAAAGTGAGATTGAATGAAATGTTTAAATTCAGTTTACCTATTACCAGAATTTTCTACGTACTTGTAACATATCTATCATCAGGATCTACTGTAAAAATTATTGTTGGCTTCACATATAGCCATTTTTAAAGATGCAATCATTTTTTGTCTTTGTAAGTTGTAATGTCTGTCCATCAGTTCTACAAAATACAAACACTATCTTAGCTTTCTTGATGAACATTTGCATTTTATGACCATCGTCCCCTCAGTAGTATCATGGGTTATAATTCTGGACTCTTAAGTGACATTTTTGAAAAGATCAGATTTCATTCCATCCATTTCAGTTTAACTTTATACACTCCCAGCTGCAATTCTCTTATAAGACTACAAATCTGTCAATTTAAATGACAGAGTGTACAGAAAGCCTGTTGCATATAACATATACCTGTAACTTGTGAAGCTCATTTAATTTCCTGCTAGTTAAAACTGCTCCAATTCTAACAATAGTTTTGACAGGTAAATTTCAGCTAGGGGAGGGGGTAAATATATCAAATATTTTATTACCGCAAATCTATCTTGTTTCTTAAATCACCTAAGTTGATGAAGTTGGAAGTTTGCATGAGGAGGACTGTATTTCAGACGTTGTAACTTCTGATCTCACATTAATTAAAAAATAGGCCATTTTAATTTGTGTTGCACCGTCTCACAGTTTCAACAATGTTCACAAATTCTGCACAACTCCTTTTGTCCCACTTATCCACCATCATGTTATGTTTGCTAACCTTTCTCTACTGTTCTTTTCTCCCTTTCCTCTTAGCAAGCTTTTTAAATTTTCATTTATTCCTTATATGCAAAGCAAGGTTTGAAGAGTTTGGGGCACATATTTTAATTTTCTTTTATGCCCTTTTTTTATTCTTTCTTTATGTATTTAATATTGTGAGATTCCTATGATTTCTGTATTTCTTTCCGTCACACCTTAAGCTTCTACTAAAAGAACTGTGTATTTTTGTATAGCAACTCTACCGTGTTGTTGCCATCTTGATCATGATATTAACTGGCAAGAAATTATACCATTATTCATCATAATTGGCAAATAAATACTCTTGAAGCACATTTAAATAAATCCTTTTTTTTGTGGTTAGCCTATACATTTTTCTAATGCTTATGATTTTCTTTCTGTATTTAAGTAGATCAAAGTTTTATCTTTTGTAATTATTCATTTATGGTATTTTTGAAGTGGTGTACAAATTCTGTACTTACAAATGTGTTGTTGTATCTTACAGTGTTCAAAGTGATGTGGTATCACAATTTGTTCCATGGTTCCTGAATCCTGAAGCTTATGTTAAAAGTGAAAAGCCAGTTTTTCCACTGAATCCTGCATCTCCTGCCAGTCAGACACAGCTGGTTTGTAGTCTTTTCCATACACATTGTCGTTCACTTTTTCTTGTTGATACTACTTGCATTAAAAGTCTCTGTAAAGTTAGTTACATTATAAATATGTATGTAACTTTTTCACTAGTTTGCCATATTGTTTCCACATACTACACATCTGCAATGAAATTTTTCCATAGATAAGCATTTAGGAGTAATGAACTGGTAAGATAAAAAAAATATCATTTGTGCCCTGAATTAGGACTTTAAATTGCTGATACATTATGGTTGTTACTAAAATTCAAATCTTTTCAATAAATAAAAAAAAAGTTTTCAAGCTTACTGATAGTCAAGTGTGTGGAGGAAATTCTGCCGCTCGATCAGATGTTTTGGTGATTTCGCAGTTTTCTCCCCTTGGTTGAGTAGTGTAATGAACAGCTGCTTAGGCCTTTTCTCTAGCAGCTATATTTGAATTAGAGCTTTTTTGGTCCCAATCTTCTGAACACTGAACAAATTTTTGATTAGAAAGAATCTACTAATTATTAGGAAAACTCTGAGCCTCAACGAAGAAAATGTGACAACCATCAAAATATTAAACTGAAGCATTTTTTTGAAAGTCCTCAGAAATTCAAAAATAGAGCACAAAGGCAGAAAAAATATTCAACATGTATACAAAAATTGGAAAGTTGTCATTGGACAGTATGGAATGCAACTTAAATGTAATAAAGCTATTCTATTGATTAATTTATGCTAATAAATGCAATTAAAAACTGTAAAAATTGTCACAATGACAGTCAGAAGCCATTAACCTTGTAGTGCATGATTTTCACTGCAGTGGATAACATTTAATGGTCTCTACTCTGGCATTTTCAGTCAGTCATTAGGGTGCGAATACATGTATGGCACGTCACCAGTAGGAAGTATCCAGTGCAGTGGACTGGTTGGAAATGCCAAAAAAGTGACCATTAACAGCTGTCCACTGCAGTGATGCTATGTGCCACAGGGTTAAGAAAGTGGAGAGATCAGCATAACAAATTCTAAATAAAAGATCTCCAGACCAAAAAATGTACAAATGTTTTTAGGAATCTAAGAGAAGCTATCCACAAAATTTCGAATAATTTCAGAACATATTAGACGATGTTAATTTTTTTCCCTTTCTCCTGTTCTAGTTTTACGTTTACATACATAGGCAGGAGCTGACATTGAAGAAGATGGAAATATTAATGGAGTATACAGATTTTTTTTTCCACGAGCAAATTGTGTACATCCACGGAAAAATTGGAACTCAATTCACTAATGCAGTTGATAATAGTTTAATTAGCCTATTGGACATTTTGAAAATCTGTGCCAAAACAAGATGTGAACCCAGATCTGCTTATTGTGAGCCGTTGCATAAAGCAGTTAATCATACAAACGTGCTTCCAGCACAGACTCAAACTGTCACTGTTACTCAAGTTTTCCTCCTGTTATGTCAAAACATTATAGCTGGATATTCTTCCTTGCAAATGTGCAAAAATATTACCTCAGAGGGAATGAATTTAGGCAGAATGGTTGAGCTACAGGGTGACTACAATTTAACTTTCAAACCATTGTAGAAATAACACCACCGGTCAGAATGATCTCAAATTGCAACAGAATATTATCAGAGAAGGGGGAAAATGTGTGGCAGAAGAAAAATAAATAGTTACAAAATGTAGTAATTGAGGGATTTATAATTTAATAGTGGTCAACTACAAACAATGTCTAAAGTGTATATTTGATGTTAACCAAACTGTACTACTCAGTGTGCATGGGTGTGCAGTTGTGATACTGTTAGTTACATAAACCCATCCACCATGGAAAGGCCAAATCACATCAGCTGGTAAAAATCAGTTTTTAACTGTCCTGAGGCCAAAAACCACATAAAAAGGATCACTCACTTCAGTTTTAATTGTACTGAGGCCAAAAACTGCAAAAAAGCACCAATCATATCGATTTTTAATTGTCCTGAGGTCAAAATCTGCATAAGAAGCATCAATCACATTGGTTTTTAACTGTCCTGAGGCCAAAAACCGCTTAAAAAGCATCAATAAAAATCAAATCAGATTATTAATTTCCATGTGACTGGCATAAAACATGTTCAATATGCTGTCCACCATTTTCTGCAACAAGTTGAAATCGAGAAACAGCATGTTCCACAACTGATCGAGGTGTTTCCGGGGTCACATTCAGAATGTGTTGCGCAATGCATGCCTTCAATGCAGCTAAGTCTGCAGTCAGAACACTGAACACAACATCTTTCAGGTAGTCCCACAGCCAGAAGTCACACAGATTAAGATCAGGTGATTGGAATGGCCAGACTGTAGGGAAAAGGTGGCTGATAATTGTAGCATTTCTGAAATGGCGCTTCAGCAGCTGCTTAACTGGATTTGCAATGTGCGGAGGTGTGCCATCTTGAATAAAAATAGTCCCAACCACACATCCATGCTGTTAGAGAGCTGGAATGACGAGCTTGCGCAAAAGACACTCATAGCGCTTACCTGCCACGGTACAGGTAACAGGACCGGAAGCACCTGTCTCTTCGAAAAAATATGGCTGTATGATAAATGATGTTGTAAAAAGTACCATACAGTGACCTTTTCAGGATGAAGTTTACTGGTTGATTTGCATGTGGATTTTCCATTGCCCATATTCGACAATTCTGCGTATTGGCATATCCTGTCAGATGGAAGTGGGCTTCATCTGTCTACAAAATCTTCCATGACCAATCGTTGTCACTTCTCATGTCGATTTTCCATTGCCCATAATGGACAATTCTGTGTATTGACAAATACTGTCACATGGAAGAGGGCTTCATCTGTCCACAAAATCTTCCATGACCAATCATTGTCACTTCTATGCAAGGAAAAAGTTCTAAAGCAAAGGCTTCCTTTGGTGGCAGGTCAACGGGAAGCAACTCATGCAAATGGGTAATTTTGAATGGGTAGCGAAGAAGGATGTTTCATAGGATTTTACGCACCATGCTCACAGGTATGTCCAATATTCACACAATTCTCCATCCACTACACATTTGTACACCACAGCTCTTCTCTTCCTGCATTGCTATGGCCTCTGCTTCCACTGACATCGAATCAATTAGTTTCTTTGCTATACCATGTTGCACACCAAAAGAATCCCCTCTGCGGGTCTGGGGGTAAGAATAGGCCCGAGGTATTCCTGCCTGCCATAAGAAGCGACTAAAAGGAGTCTCACACATTTCGGCATTTATGTGATGGTCTCTTAGGGTTTGACCTCCATATTTGAAAATTTTTCCAGAGATCGAGGCAATTGTGCATCGTGTCCATTGTGCATTGAGATCTTTGAGCCCACTTACACATCGTCGCATTGCAGTTCCGCTCATTCTCCATCTCTTGGGTGAGGTTAAATTCCTGCGTGTGTTTTCCACCATGCACTATACAGTGCCACTTTCTGCACTGATGATGTCATGGACTTCTTTGCACCTGATATCCAGCATGGTAGCCTGTCTGTTGTGGAGGGACCACCATGTACCTTGTTGGTGGTAGCCCCCTGACAACAAAGGGATCGAACTGCTGATGCCTGCACCATTAACACCCCACGTATGCCAAGGAGTAGATGCCTGTCACCTTGGGGCATCGGGACTCCCAGCAATGGCCATCCTGCCAGGTGGCCCTTGCTGAGGCTGGGTGGTGCCCGTGGGGAGGGCCCTATGTCAGAGTGGGTGGTATCAGGGTGGATGACATGCAGTGAAGCGTGGTACATAATTTCTTGCTGGTGGCCAACCACCAGTAGTCTCTAAGTGTTCCAGGGCTCAATTTAATTCACAGAAGTATGACCCCAAGTCGTTCCCCTCCCTGGCCAGACCACGGGAGGAACACCAGCCTAAGGATGGCGGTGAAGCTTATTCGCCCCAGTACCTTGTCTGTTCGAGGGCTGATGGATGAAGCCTGTTTTTTGTTGAGCATTTAGAGAACAAGTTTGGGTAGGTGGAGGGCTTGCCCAAAATGCACTCTGGGTCGGTCTTGATCAAAACAGCATCCTCTGCCCAGTCGTGGGCACTACTCACCTGCGACAAGCTGGGGGATGTTTGTTTCCATCACGCCCCATAAGAGCTTGAATATGGTTCAGGGTCTCATATTCCACAGGGATCTTATTTTTCAGTCTGACGACGAGGTGCGCGCCAATTTAGAATGACGAGGTGTTCACTTCATCCGACGGGGTCTGAGGGATAATCGGGTTGCTGCTGGTACCTTAATCTTGGCCTTCGACACATTACCCAAAAAGTTCAAGGTGATGATCTACTGCCGCGATGTCAAGCCATTTATCCCACCCTCGATGAGGTGTTTTAAATGCTGGAAGTTTGGCCATATGTCTTCCCAGTGTACTTCCAGTGTCACATATCAAGATTGTGGACGTCCTTCACATCACAATACTCCTTGTGCCCCCCCCTCCTATCTGTGTTAACTGCGGAGAACATCATTTCCCTTGCTCACCAGACTGCAGGATCTTACAGAAAGAAAGATAAATCATGGAGTACAAGACCCTGGACCAACTGACCTACACTGAGGCTAAAAGGACATTTGAACGACTCCATCCTGTGCGAATGGCTTCCCCTTATGCCGCCGCTATGACAACAGTGATAGCCCCATCAGTTCAGCGAATTCCAGACGGCTCTCTGAGCCGTAAGACTACACCTCCCCCTTGACCATGGGGGGCACTACCCTCCCTGTTGCTCCTGCACCAACTACTTCGGGAGCAACCTCCTCCCCCTCTCCCCCCCCCCCCCCCCCCCTCACCAACCATCGGGGGCATCTCTCTCCACTTGTAAGCAGGAGAAGCGTACAGCTTCTTTGGCTCCTCTCATTAGGAAGGGATCCCTTGGGTCACACCCTTCCCAGGTTCTTACCAGTGGCACAGCTGACACCTGCCAGTGGCTGAAGCAACCACAGGTAGCTGGTCATAGGGCGTCATGGTCCTCCTCAGTCCCTGGAGACTCAAAATCAGTGAAGCCCGCCCTCCCAGCAGGACAAATCTAAGGGACAATGAGAGAAATCAAAAAAGCAAAAGACCCCCAAGAGCCAAGGCACTACAGTGGCACCCACACCACTGCTACCTACAAGCTGTGCATCTGAGAATGAGGTGGAGATTCTGGCATCCGCTGAGGACCTAGGTTTCACCTGATTCTCAGATACGATGGATATTGACTGTTCAGGCAATAAGTCGGTGGCAGCAGGTGACCCTGAGGCTTAAACTGCCTCATTGAATGCTCCATGCCTTCCCAGTCTCACAGTGACGTCATCATCCAGTAGAATTGCGGTGGTTTTTTCCACCGCCTGGCCGATTTACAGCATTTGTTAAGCTTTACACCTGCTTTCTGCGTTGCTCTCCAGGACACCTGGTTCTCGGCAATGCGGACCCCTGCACTCAAGGGGTATTACAGAAACCATAGCGTCTATAATCGAGTGTTAGGTGGAGTTTGTGTTTAAGTCCTGAACTCAGTCTGTAGTGAATGTGTGCCCCTTCTAACCCCTCTTGAATCTGTGGCTGTCAGAATAAGGATGACACAGGAAATAACTGTCTGCAATGTATATCTTCCTCCAGATGGTGCAGTACCCCTGCATGTGTTAGCTGCACTGATTGGTCAACTCCTAAACCTTCCCTTCTTTTGGGAGATTTTAATGCCCATAACCCCCATGTGGGGTGCCACCATGCTTACTGGTCGAGGCAGAGATGTTGAAACTTTACTGTCTCAGTTCGACCTCTGCCTCTTAAATACTGGGGCTGCCACACATTTCAGTGTGGCTCGTGGTCGTTACTCGAAGGAGTGTTGGCGGGCTACAGCGGCATAAGCGGCACCCTTCTCTGGCGCACCTCATAGCCTTTAAACGGCTCCGTGCCCGCATTCGCCAGCTTATCAAAAGACGGAAGCAGGAGTGTTGGGAGAGATAAGTGTCGATCATTGGGTGCCATACGTCACCTTCCCAAGTCTGGGCAAAGACCGTACAAGTTTTTGGGTACCAGACCCCAACAGGCATTCCCGGTGTTCACATAAGCGGCTTATTATCTACTTACGCAAATGTGATTGCTGAGCACTTTACTGAACACTATTCTCGAGTGTCTGCATCAGAGAACTACCCCCCAGCCTTTCGCGTCCTCAAACGGCGGATGGAAAGGAAGTCCTCTTGTTTGCTACACGCCACAGTGAACCCTATAATGCCCCATTTACAGAGTGGGAGCTCCTCAGTGCCCATACACATTACCTCGACACAGCTCCTGGGCCAGATCGGATCCAAGGGCAGATGATTAAACATCTCTCATCTGACTACAAGCTAAATCTCTTCATCATCTGCAAGCGGATCTGGTGCGATGGTGTCTTTCCATCGCAATGGCGGGAGAGCACCATCATTCTAGTGCTTAAACCCAATGAAAACCTGCTTGATGTGGATAGCTATCAGCCCATCAGCCTCACCAACGTTCTTTGCAAGCTGCTGGTACGTATGGTGTGTCGGATGGGTTGGGTCCTGGAGTCACGTGGCCTACTGGCTCCATGTCAGGGTGGCTTTTGCCAGGGTCGCTCTACCACTGATAATCTTGTCCCCCTCGAGTCTGCCATTCGAACTGTCTTTTCCAGACACCAACACCAGGTTGCCGTCTTTTTTGATTTACGAAAAGTGTATCACACCACCTGGCTATACCATATGCTTGCTACATTATACGAGTGGGGTCTCCAAGGCCCGCTTCTGATTTTTCTCTAAAATTTTCTTTCGCTCCATACTTTCCATGTCCAAGTTGGTGCCTCCCATAGTTCCACCCATGTCCAGGAGAATGGGATCCCGCAGGGCTCTGTATTGAGTGTCTGTTTTTAGTGACCATTAACAGTCTAGGAGCAGCTGTAGGGCCTTTTGTCTCACCCTCTCTGCATGCAGATGACTTCTGCATTTTGTTCTGCTCCACCAGTACTGGTGTTGCTGAGCATCGCCTACAGGGAGCCATCCATAAGGCGCAGTCATGGGCTCTCGCCCATGGCTTTCAGTTTTCAGCTGTGAAGACGTGTGTCATGCATTTCTGTCGACGTCGTACCGTTCATCTGGAACCAGCACTTTACCTTAATGACAATCCACTCACTGTCATAGTGACATATCGATTCTTAGGTCCGGTTTTCGATGCTCATTTGACTTGGCTTCCTCATCTTCTTCAACTTAAATGGAAATGTTGGCAGCATCTCAGTGGTCTCCGCTGCCTGAGCAACACCAACTGGTGTGCAGATCGCTCCATGCTTCTGCAGCTCTATAGAGCCTTTGTTCAATCCTACCTTGACTATGGGATTGTGATTTATTGTTTGGCAGCGCCCTCAGTGTTGCGTTTGCTCGACCCATTGTGCCACTGGGGAGCTCGACTAGCGACAGGAGCTTTTAGGACGAGCCGGTGACCAGTGTACTGGTGGAGGCTGGAGTCCCTCCATTGAAGATCAACCATGGACAACTGCTCGCCAGTTACGTTGCACACATTCATAGCTCTCCTGAACATCTTAATGAAAGTCTTCTTTTCCCAACCATGGTGGTTCACCTCCTGCATAAGCAGCCCTATCAGGGCTAACTATTGGGGTTCGCGTGCAATCGCTTCTGTCTGAACTGGAGTTCTTGCCTTTACCACCTGTACATGTGGTCAATTCACGTACACTTCCATTGTCTAGCCCTAGGCCGAAGCTTTGCCTGGACCGTTCCCGTGGCCCTAAGGACTCCGTTAAACCTGCATCCCTCCTCTGTCACTTCCGCTCAATTCTCTACATGTTCCGGGGCTCTGAAGTGGTTTACACCGATGACTCAATGGCTGATGGTCGCATTGGCTTCACCTACGTTCACGGCGGCCATGTTGAACAGCATTCCTTACCCAGTGGCTGCAGTGTATTCACTGCAGAGCTGGTGGCCATATCTTGTGAAATTCAGTATATCCGTTCATGCCCTGAGGAGTCCTTTCTTTTATGTACTGACTCCTTGAGCAGCCTGAAAGCTATCGACCAGTGCTACCCTCATCATTCTTTGGTAATGTCCATCCAGGAGTCCATCTATGCCCTGGAACGGTCCAGTCATTCAGTGGTGTTCGTCTGGACCCTGGTTATGTCGGAATCCCAGGAAACGAACTTGCCAACAGGTTGGCCAAACTGGCTACACGGAAACCGCTTCTGGAGATCGGCCTCCCCGCAACTGACCTGCGTTCATTATTACGCCACAAGGTTTTTCAGCTTTGGGAGACGGTATGGCAAAATTTCAGTACACACAACAAACTGTGAGCCATTAAGGGGACCACGAATCTGTGGAAGTCCTCGATGAGGGCATCTCGCAGGGACTCCGTGGTTCTCTGCCGGCTCCACATTGCTCATTCCTGGGCAACCCACGGCTACCTCCTGCGCCATGAAGATCTGCCGCAGTGTCAGCGAGGCACCCAGTTGACTGTGGGCCATACTCTTCTGCTGTGTCCTTCTTTGGCTGCCCTGCGACTTCATCTTTGGTTGCCAGCCTTTTTATCATTGATTTTAGCAGACAATGCCTCTTCCTCTGATTTGGTTTTACATTTTATCCATGAGGGTGGGTTTTCTCATTTGATCTGAGATTTACCACATGTCCTTTGTCTCTCTGTGTCCTCCACCCTAGTACGTGGGTGGAGATTTTAATGTGTTGCAGAGTGGCTGGCTTCTCCTTTTTATTTTCATGGTTGGGCACCCACTGTAATCTGCTTTCTTGTTTTACTCTCTTCTAGCTGTTTCTTGCATGTCTCTGTTGTTTTCTTGTCCTTGTTTGTTCCTTCTAGTGTTCGTTGCCTTTCCTTCTTTCTTGTGGTTTTTCCTTTCTTTCCGTTCTGCATTATACGTATTGTATGTTTGATTCTCACGCTTGAGGATTTGTTTTATTTGGAACAAGGGACCGGTGACCATGCAGTTTGGTCCCTTCTGCCCCCCTTTTAAACCAACCAAAAGAACCCGTCTTCCCAAATTTCCAAATCATTTTCTTCAGACCCACGGCAGTCATCGGACCAGTGCCTTTTTTCAAACCCTTCAGTGTCCCGAACTTCTGCAGAGCAACATGTGCACAGTCATCAGTCTTGTAACACAGCTTTACAAGCAGAGTGCAACCCTGCATTGAGACAGTCATGGCAAATGTCGCAGATGCAAAAGGAAGAAAAGCCATGTACTCGGCGTGTTTATACCAACTTCAATGGATCGTGCGTATGACAGGTGTTTTCATTTGCATATTCTGACACATACAATGCCATCTATTGATCAGTTTTCACACTTTTTTTCTGCCATCCGTTTTCTCCCTTCTATGATAATATTCTGTTGCAATTTGACATCATTCTGACCAGTAGTGTTATTTCTGCAGCGTTTTGAAAGTTTAGTTATAATCACGCTGTATGTCTTAGGCTCAGAGTTGTTGGTGCCCATGAAAACACTGAACTCAAAGAATTAAATGTAATCACTTATTTTATTCCTGCATACCCTGTCTGTGTGTTGTTGAAATAATAGGAGAGAACCTCATCAGCATTGAAGAATCTAGTATGGCCTGGAGTCATTCATATATGGTGTATCTTTTTTAAGACAATTGTTCATAATAAGCAAGAGATCTGAGATTGAATTCAAGTCTGGCACAAATTATTCAAATATCACTGTAGATTAAAAGCTATGGCCATCAAATTTAATCTCTTCTTTTGTGTTTCTAATAAAGCTCAGTGGCATCTAGGAGCTCTTTTCAATCTTTTATAGTTTACATGAAGTTCCTTGGGCCTCACATGCATGAAAGTATATTTGGCTGCCTCATTTGAGAAATCTTAATGCAAAGTTGCATAAAGCATGAAATGTATTGAAATTTATAAATGACAAAACTTGGAGGCATGTAAAACATGCCTGTTGAAGTTGTGTAAAAGTTTTGCCAATCCTGTATGGATGCTTTCTGCATGGCTGCTCTACATATGAATCTTTCCTTCATTCCTGTGAATGTTAGATGGAGTCTATCATTAGAACATTAGGTTTGCTGCTGGGAGTTATTAGAACTAGAGCTATTAGAACTAGCCCTTTACCTAGTCTCTGCACTGAGGCTGGAAAGCTACTATCATTCATCCGATGGCTGCTCATGATGATGACACTGGATAAAAATTTTGTTTTATCATACAGGGTCATTTATAGCCAGTGGTTCCTTCTTGTGGCAGATGGGTTGAGGGGAAGGATAGTATTGAGGGAAAAAGACTGGCGATGTTTGGGAGATGGGGGGTAAAAGTGGGTAAAACTTTTGTTTCAGCATACAGGGTCATTTATAAGCCAGTGGCTCCTTCTTCTGGAAGATGGTTTTAGGTGGAAGGAACAATGATGAAGGAAAAGGACAGGCGATGCTTAGGAGATGGGGACAGTGATGGGAAAGTCATTCAAAATTTTGGGTCAGGAAAGGCTTACCGGATGGAATGAGAAAGAAAGTCTTTCTTTCTCATCCCATTTGGTAAGTCTTCCCTGACCCGGGGTATTGGTCGACATTCCCACAACCCTTCCCATTTGCTAAATCGTGTTAGTTCTTTCCCTTCATCCCTCTGCCTTCCTCTTAAACACTTCTGCCAGGAAAAGTAGCCGCTAGGTCCGAAAACTTGCACATGTCCTTAACATTTTTATGTGTTTTCTCCTGCAACTGCTCGGTGGGTAGATTTTTCATCCATCCTATTATATAGTATTTTCAAAAATTTAGTATTTTCATTGGTATATATGGTCATTGATAAGCATGACCACCAAAAGCCGTGAGCTGTGTGCAGTGAGAAACACTTTCAAGGATTTCAAATTGTAGCATGATGATCGACATTTTCCCCCATTTTATATTAGTGAAAGACAGCCATTGGTATTAATATTGCAAGAAAAGGATATTTTAAACTCCCTTGTCGAACAAGAATTTATATGTACTGTGATAACGTCATGAATTCAAATAATTATGAGCCATTCTGAATGTAACACAGTTGTATAAGAACGATGTTAATTTAGGTAAACATTTTGCTGAATATCCTGATGTCCCATGTGCATTTAACTAATTACATTACATTGTTAGTATCTGTCATCTCTCATTGCCAGTTCAGTGCTGTCTATCTTGCAAATAAGAATAAATAGGTGAAGTAGATAATAATAATAATAATAATAATAATAATAATAAAAGCAATTCCCTTTGTGAACTGCTGAAGAAAATCAACGAGGTAAAAAATCTTTAGTTAAGAAACAAAAGAAAATTCAGTTGCAAAAGAAAGTTATATTTTTCTTATTGCTAGATAAACATCTAAAAATGAAATCATTGTTTAATCTGTTTATTTTTAGTATCAGGATCCTCCCATCATAGTCCCAGAGACATTGGCTGTCTAATACATAAGCATCATGTAAATTGGTTATAGTTCTTTGATAAACATTGTACATAAGGGATCATGTCAGATCAGTGAGGAGGATTATACTAAAATTCTGGTGTGGATGGGTGTTTTACTATTTCACAGATTATCACCAGTAAATCATTAAAGAGCCATTGATGGTCTATATTCCCCTTTGCCTTGTATAATGTTGCTAGTGAGACTTGGATCTGTTTTGCCAAATGAGGCAAAACAGTGACCTCAAATTTCAGCTGCTAATCTCACGAACAAACTATCTGTCGAATTATAAATAAGGATTAGCTCTATGAATTGTGACTTTTCAGTCACTGTTAGAGGATTCAGTTAGTGTTGTGCAGAGGGAGAGTGTACTTACACCAGTTCCTCTCTCTGCACAACACTAACTGAATCCTGCAATAGTCATTGAAAAATCATGATTCACAGTGCTGTACCTTACGTATAATTTGACAGATAGATTTTCAGACGTATTATGAAGGATGGTATTGTATTTGAAATAACAGGCTGTTCTGGGAAATAATTATTTTGAAGCTGAAATCTTTCATAATAAACAGAATAGGTATCCCTACTACTTTGCAGCGTAACTAGAAGTGTGTACTTTCTGTCACTGCAAAATTCAGCATATAAATTTCCGTGCAGAAATTGAATGTAATAAATTGTAAGCAGTGTTTTTAAACATTTTGGTGTGTGGTACCTAAAGCAAACATCTGTGACATTGAAGCCTCTGGAGATAATGTGGCAAAATTCAGGATAGGGCCTCACGTACAAAAATTCTTGTGGAATTATTGTATCTGTTATCCAGCTATTCAATTTAGTAATGACTCTCATTTCAATGTTGGTTCACCTTTTGGCATCATACATTAATGTGGTGTGCAGGCAACATAGGGTGATAGTTCATACAAGATGCTTTTTTGAGAGCATTTAAATAGAATACAACAGTTTTCAATTTGTGTGTATGTATCCTGCATGTCTTGTGGGACTAGCACTCTTATGGAATTACTGTATCTGTTATTCAACTCTCCAATTTAGTAATGTGTCCGACTTCAGCTTTGATTCACCATCTGGCATTCTCAGTTGGCAGAACACTTGCTCGTAAAAGGCAGCGGTGTTGGGTTCAAGTCCTGGCCCAGCACATAGTTTTAATCTACCAGCAAGTTTCAAATTAGTGCACACACCGCTGCAGAGTGAAAAAGTCATTATGATTACCACTCTGAGTTTCTCAGACTTTCCTAGATCCATAAATGTACCATCTGGTTATGAACTCGATTTGTTTTTTGGAAAATAATGTTTCGAGAACATTTGTGTATTTCCTTTGATTGTTACTGTACTTATTATTTATTTTATAGTGAAGCAGAGTAGACGTGAGACAGTGTTTTATTCTTACAGTTAATATTTTCCCACAGCAGGTACATAGCTTGTGCAGGGGTATACTGTGAGAATTACTTTCTAACATATATAGTAGTAGATGAGTGCAGAAATTTGAGGATCAAGTATTGTGAAGAAACAGAGTGGTTGTATTTAATCTTTAGCTACTTGAGTCATTGGAGATGGAATACCATTTCCAGCATGGGTGCCCATCTTGTGGAACTGATGTTCAGACTGTTTGCTGTAGAAATTGCATTGTTGGAAGTGCAAGTGTCATAACTTGACATTATGTGCCAGTACTGACACGACGACATAGGGTTGAAACATGCACCAGAGTGCATTAAAGTTGCAGAAAGTCATCATGGGTCTGAGCACAGCTTTACTCACAAAACTATTTTATCAAAACATCAGCATTGTATTTATTTATTTTTAAATTGCTGCCATTTGACTGTTAACAGTGTAATGGTAGAAATTTCTTTCAAAAAATTCTGTATGGCTGTGGTCTCCCTCAAAGGAAAGATCATTAACAGCAATAGTGCTACTGCTCTCACAACTGCTTAAACACTAAAAGATTATGGAGAGGTCCCCTTTCCATACTGACATGAAGGGATATGGTTTGGAAGTTCAAATTAACTGGCAATTTGCTCCTGGGAAATGCCAGTGGCAAATTGTGCCACAAATTGTTGACATAGTAGTTGTTGCCATGGCTGACAAGGAGAGGCCGCCAATTGTGAAATTCAGATTCAATTCATACTGCGCATAATAAAAGCTCATGGCCAGAGGTGTAATGTGGCAGAGCACCAAGATGCACTTCTCAGCTGTTGTCGAGTAAATCGACAGTTAAAAGAAACCGTTGCGGTGAAATACTCTCTACGATTAATAATTTTCTACAGCGTCGTAGCGCAGCGATAAGCGCTCGGGTTCGTAATCCAAAGGTTGCCGGATCGAATCTCGTGCCATGCAACCCTTTTTTTTTTAGTATTTGTTTTTTTGTAATTCAAATGTGTACACACACACACACACACACACACACACACACACATATATATATATATATATATATATATATATATATATATATATATATATATAGAGGGAAATATTCCACGCGGAGCGCTGGCAGGTCGATAGAAACACAAACAGACACATACATACACACAAAATTCAAGCTTTCGCAACAAACTGTTGCCTCATCAGGAAAGAGGGAAGGAGAGGGAAAGACGAAAGGAAGTGGGTTTTAAGGGAGAGGGTAAGGAGTCATTCCAATCCCGGGAGCGGAAAGACTTACCTTAGGGGGGAAAAAAGGACGGGTATACACTCGCGCACACACACACACACACACACACACACACACACACACACACACATCCATCCACACATATACAGACACAAGCAGACATATTTAAAGACCAAGGTCTGTATATATATATATATATATATGTGTGTGTGTGTGTGTGTGTGTGTGTGTGTGTGCGCGCGCTCGCGAGTGTATACCTGTCCTTTTTTCCCCCTAAGGTAAGTCTTTCCACTCCCGGGATTGGAATGACTCCTTACCCTCTCCCTTAAAACCCACATCCTTTCGTCTTTCCCTCTCCTTCCCTCTTTCCTGACGAAGCAACCATTGGTTGCGAAAGCTAGAATTTCGTGTGTATGTATGTGTTTGTTTGTGTTTCTATCGACCTGCCAGCGCTTTCGTATGGTAAGTCACATCATCTTTGTTTTTAAAGATCTGCCTTCACCAACATGCATAAGCAATTCATTAATAGTTTATATATATATAAATTACAAAAAACTAATAATAAAAAAAAATTGCATGGCGCGAGATTCGATCCAGCGAGCTTCGGATTATGAAGCCGAGCGCTTACCGCTGCGGCACGACGCTGTAGAAAATTATTAATCGTAGAGAGTATTTCACTGCAACAGTTTCTTTTAACTGTCGATTTTCTTGACAACGGCTGAGAAGTGCATCTTGGTGCTTTGCCACATTACACCTCTGGCTATGAGCTTTTATTATGCGCAGTATGAATCGAATCTGAATTTCACAATTCGCGGCCTCCCCTTGTGAGAATGTTTGACACAATGTGTGATCTTCAAGCAGCACATGAGCTTGTGACATTCACCAGCTTCATTTCTTTGTTGATGGTCCTCTGTGTCGACGTTTGTAATACTGGCTGCAAAAGGAGGGAGGGGGGGGGGGGGGGGGGGGGGGGGGGGGGGGGTGGTTGGAAGTGCGACACTGGCTACTGTAAATGATGTAGCCAACAGTTGCACAATATGGCCAGTTCACTATTGGTAAATGTTGAAAGCCTCATTAATAGGTTGCAGCCAACATCAGCATACTGCTACATTAGTTTGCTGTGGAATATCTATGAGCAGTAAAAACCTAACACTTCTTGCAGAGTAATACAGTATATGTGACACTATTTTTCAAATAAATTAAACAGACATTTTCATTAATTGTTCTAACACACAGCCTATTGTGTTACACTTATTCCACTGTTAAGTTGATGCATTGTTGTTGTTCTAACCAATACAGGTTTCTTATCTGAAAATCCGCCGTGGACTGTCTGTCTTGGGACCAAAAATCAGTCCTTTATATATCCTCACAATAATAGGCATGGAAACTATACATTGTTCGATGTTCAAATTACAGAAATTAAAATTAAAACGTAATTCATTCAATTAACTAAATACACCGAAAAAATCCTACTTTTTAATTGTTCGTTCTACCACAAAGGTTAGGCCGAATTATTTGTTTCAGTAATGAAATTAACAGGTACAGTTATACAAACAATACTTTTGACAAACTTGGAAATTATTTTGGAATTAATTAAGGGCTGGCTTTGCTAATATGTTTTCGAATAGAGTCAAATAAATACTTTAAGAATCCTAGTTTTTCTTCCTCCAATTGTTTATAATTAGTACAGAATTATATTTGCTTATAAGTCAACAATAGAATCTAAGTCCAAAACAATTACTGATGTCACCCTATAGCAAAAGGTATTAACTAGGAATAGTCAAAATAAATTAGTAAATTAATTAAATATACAAAACTAAGCACAAAATTAGACCTGGTGCTATATTCCTTAAGACTGAGGGCCAACCTTTGTCTTTTATGGAAATGCAGATTATACTCATGCATGTTAATGGTAATTACGCAAAAATGAAAATAAAATGAATTTAAGGAGGCAGATGGCGAAACAACAGAGGAAGTATAGAGATTCCAGTTTGCCATTGGATTGACCAGATAGATATTGCAAATAGCTAACTGTGCAGTTCAATGACCACAAGTGACCCCAGAAAGTGGGTTTAACATTCTACACACAAAAGAATATTCCATAAGAAATCTCCTTATCAAAAGTACAGTATACACGTTTTTCACATTTCTGCTTGTACAAAATGGCCATATGAAAATCCCCATACAAAAATTTACAAATAGTGTGTTGTACAGTGGCACAAAATATCCACAAATTATATCTTTAATAAAAATAGGCATCTGCATCATAAGTGATGTGCTTTTTGGATAAACAAAGATTACATTCTAAGATACATATCACTCTACACAAGTCCTGTCTTGCTTCAAAGAATAAATGATCATGGGTTGCAAAAAGTTAAATTGCACTGCATGTTGTAGTTCATTTTCAGACAGAAAATTTCACTCTTTCAATATTTAGAATTGTGCACGAGCACTTTCACTCTTTTAATGAGCTTTTAACACATTTTCTCACCAAGTCGTCCACACCTCCAACAGGTCTACGTGCAGCTAGTAAAGAAATACACTGCCATCAGTTCCTTTGGAGGTGGTCCTCCTCTGCGATGTCATACATGAAAAAATTAGACAAAATACCCTACCTTAGTACACTCACTTTTACTTCTAAGTAATTATAAGGGAAAAATGTTTCATACTAATGGCAAATAAGTCATTAATTCATAAATAAACACATCGCACAGTTCTCATAACATCACAGTAATTAGCACTAAAATTGACTATAGTACAAAAGGTGGGGGACAAGTAAAAATTTTCAAGTATTACACTGCAAAACGTGACTCTAGGTCATAACTCTGTCTCAAACTGGTTGAACTTGAAAGATTTGGGTTTATTTTACATTTGCAGAATTGCTAAAAATGCAAAATCTTGCTATGAAATTCACGCCGTTTATGGACTCATATCACCTTAATGTCCAAAATATGTACATTATCTCTAGCAAAAACTCAAGATGTGCTGTAGCATAGATTTACTAATCACTACATTATGAAAAAAGAATAGTAATCATGACATAATTACTACTCAAATCAAAATTAAGGGGATGGAAGCTGTACCAAATCATTGCCCTACTTCTCCACTCAGCTCTGAGTACTACTCTCATTAGACTAGAAAATTAAATCCTCACAAAGCACAAAATATTACCAAATAGTTGGCCTGTCAGAATATTCACATTAGTCTAGCAGCACAGTTATCAGTTAATCAGCAAAATTACTTTTCTTCATTCCAGTATTACCACTTTAAACTCATAATTCCTCAGAACACAAATAGGAGTTTTCAGGTAACCTATAGACCTGATAATGCAGCATTATGTGACTTGTACCTCACTAAAATCTTGCTCTTTGTGTTAAGCTTTCATTCCCAGCTACAGTGTCATGAATTGTGCAATATACACAGTACCCAGTGTTATCTACTTTAAAAATAGATCATCAATATAGTTTGTTTGTATACAGTTATCTTTCTCATTACTCAATCATGTCTGTCATCTCCATTATTTTACTTAAATTTCATACCTTGGTAGCTAGTGGAGTGCATTCTCAAAAAATATCTCTACTACAGAGACAGGCTCCATAACCACTAAGACCCTACCATTATTCATTATTTAATTATTTCCTTATTGCTTCATTATCTAATAAATAAGCACCTACTCTGCTTGTCCAATGCAAAATTGATTCTACTGAAAAACACTCCACTTTTTATTTACTCTTACCAGTTTTTCCTCAATCACTACTGCACACTTGGTTTCTACCTCTGTTTCTAAATCATTTTTAATCTGATCAGTTTGATTCTCAAGTTTAACCCTATTTTCAGCACACAATTTCCTCGCTGCTTGACTTCATCTTTCAGTGTTTCTCAGAAGCCTCCACCCACTTACTATAGTCATCACAAAGTTCCTTTCTCTCTTCTACACATTTACTATTCATGAATGTTAATTTCTCACTAGTATGTTAATTTCTCATTAGTATTCTGTACTACTTTCTTTATCTTTTCACCACAATCTTTCATTTCCATCTCAATTTTCTTATTTAATTTCTGAAAGATTAGAACTACCTACCTTAATTTCCTTTTTAATTTCTTTCTTCAGTTCATCTTTTAAGCTAGCCATGTCAGTTTTAATGCTATCAATTTTATTTTCCACTCTGCTAATGTCTTTTTTCATACTATTTTCCACCCTGCTACTGTCTTCTTTCATAATATTTTCCACCCAGCTAATGTCTTCTTTCGTACTCATACTACTAATAATTTGCCGTAACATCACTTCCAATTTTCCGTCTGCCATAAACTTTTGCCTTTGCTGACTTTCACTACTAGATTCTTCCTCCTTAGCCTTTACAGTTTTGCCAGCTTCAGTATTGTTTGCTTCCATTTCGCTCACATCACCATGTAATGTAGATGATGCTTATCTATCATCTTATCTATAATATGACCTTTGTCCTCATGATTCAAAGTTACATTTATTCCTCATTTATAACCACTATCGTCCGCTGAATCAGTCCCTATTAAGTCTTTCTGTTCATTTATAAACTTAACCTCTACAGTTTTATTATCAATCACATCACTCCTCTGTTGTCCATTCTCCCCCATCACACTGTCTTGTTCGTTAAGGCCACTCATTTTGTATCGCTTAATATGAAACAGCTTTTGCTATGAATTACGTTATTTTTATTCACTCACCTTCTGCTGCTGCTGCACTTTTCATCTTGATTTGTCATCTGCAATGCTGCTGCAAGTTCTAATTCTGTCAGTGCAGTGTGTTGCTTATGCCTGTTGACTGTGCCCACCCAAGTGCTGATTGGCTGCTCCAGTACTCAGTGGCTGCTTCCATAACCTCGGTCAATGATCTTCTGTTGTTATGCTGAGTTGTTGATGCTTCCTGTGCATTACTTGTTCACGCACGATCAAACTTTGGGAATACTATAATTACTTTTCGCTGTCAATTAATCTGTTCACTGTTCTCAATAATACTGGTGCCACATGTACTTTAAATTCAGTCACTCCATTCAGCCCCTGTTTGAAGTTTGCGAGTCCATGTTTATTGTGTCCAAGTACAATAGTCCTCACCCAAAAGGCACCACATGTGACGTTTGCCTGCTTTATTTCTTCGTTGATAGTCTTCGGTGCCAACATACTGCATTGTTATACTGGCTGAAAAATGGGGGGTGGAAGTTCAACACCGGCTACTGTAAATGACGTAGCCAACAGTTGCACAGTTGTGATTCACAGTTCTTTACTTTCACTGTTCACAACCCCCCAATACTACACAATTATATGGCCAGTTCACGATTGGTAAATGTTGAAAGCCTCGTTAATAGGTTGCAGGCAACATCAGCATACTGCTAAATTAGTTTGCTGTGGAATATCTATGAGCAGTAAAAACCTAACAACACAGTTCACACTTCTTGTAGAGTAATACAGTATATGTGACACTATTTTTCAAATAAATTAAACAGAGAATGTCATTAATTGTTCTAACACACAGCCTATTGTGTTACACTTATTCCTCTGTTAAGTTGATGCATTGTTGTTGTTCTAACCAATACAGGTTTCTTATCTGAAAATCCGCCGTGGACTGTCTGTCTTGGGACCAAAAATCAGTCCTTTATATATCCTCACAATAATAGGCATGGAAACTATACATTGTTCGATGTTCAAATTACAGAAATTAAAATTAAAACGTAATTCATTCAATTAACTAAATACACCGAAAAAATCCTACTTTTTAATTGTTCGTTCTACCACAAAGGTTAGGCCGAATTATTTGTTTCAGTAATGAAATTAACAGGTACAGTTATACAAACAATACTTTTGACAAACTTGGAAATTATTTTGGAATTAATTAAGGGCTGGCTTTGCTAATATGTTTTCGAATAGAGTCAAATAAATACTTTAAGAATCCTAGTTTTTCTTCCTCCAAATGTTTATAATTAGTACAGAATTTATATTTGCTTATAAGTCAACAATAGAATCTAAGTCCAAAACAATTACTGATGTCACCCTATAGCAAAAGATATTAACTAGGAATAGTCAAAATATATTAGTAAATTAATTAAATATACAAAACTAAACACAGAATTAGACCTGGTGGTATATTCCTTAAGACTGAAGACGAACCCTTCTCTTTTATGGAAATGCAGATTATACTCTTGCATGTTAATAGTAATTAGGCAAAAATGAAAATAAAATGATTTAAGGAGGCAGATGGCGACACGAGAGGAAGTAAAAAGAGATCTCAACTTGCTTTGTCACAAGTGTGTTATGACAGTTGAACGTTTCATGGCCCAACTTTCGAAAAGTGCTGCATATGATTTAATAATGGGATCTCTAGTGCTGTTCCAATCTGCTGTGGATGCAGATGGTCATCAAGTTGAGCAACATTTGTAACCTGGAATGTAAACTTTGTATGCAGTTAAATAAATGTTACACTCTCTATCAGTGGTTTGTTCATTATTTCTCTTCCGCAAGTCCATACAAATGTTTCCCCAAAGTTTCATTGTCCTACAATAACTCAATTTTTGTTGGGCCCTCTCAAGTAGTGGAAGTTTTAATTGTGACCAGCCTGTATTTTCACAATAAAATGATAAATTAACTGTTGATGTATCTTTGTTTTGCCAGGTAATTTTATTGGAAGGACTTATTGGCTCTATGAGACAGGATGTCAGTTTACAATGCAGAGAGGAGCTGATAAACATTCTAACATTGTTGAGCATAGAAACAAATCATATTACATACCCACAGATCAGCAAGCCGTCTCATTGGAAATCTTATAAATAAAGCTCCAAATGGTATGTGGAAAAACTGCATAGTTTTTAATTCAGATGTTTCATTGAAGGAATTTTATCCTACAATCTTCTCTGTTGCATGTTTTTATTCAGATATAATGTAACTCATTACAGTTTGTAATTTACAAGGCTGTGAAGTTAATTAGTCAGTTTAACATTGTAGAACAAGAACATTAGAGCCTGGTGCTTTAATATACTTCATTTAATGTAATTTCATTGTGCATGATGTGCAATGTTTTACACTGGCACAGCGTATCAGGAAGGAAGGTAAACCTATGAGCAGTGTTAGGGAAATGACAGAGCTAAAGTCTTTTCAAAATTACTTCATGATTGACAGTTTGGCAGGAGCATATGGAAGTGCGGACCTGAGTTGTCATACCCTGCATGAAATGCATGCGTAATCTGACAATTCATTCAGCTCACTCAAACTCTGAAACTAATTACTTTATAAATATAAAACTCTCATAAATGTGTTATGGAAGATGTGCACTACGTTTTCATTTTAATTTATTAGTGACAGCAAATTATTAAGATGTTATACAGACATTTTATGAAAATGCATTTTGTGATGATGTTACCTGATTTTTCAACACTAGGGAAACTTTTTTGTTATTCAAGCTAGGTGAACACATTAAGTGAGTGAAATTTTGGAATATCAAATTTTCATCTACTTTAAACCGAAACTCTGTCAGAGTTTTCTAACATGATAGAATTTCAATAAAATGCGACATACAATGATTTGGTCATGCATTGAGTACTATGTGGTCTCCCATATGGTTTTGTTACTAGAAACAATTTGC